>NC_141042.1:4060000-4107500 GCF_052040795.2 Danio rerio
GGGCGTGGCCAGCAGGGGAGAAGGGGAGCGAACAACTGCTGTTGTCAGTTAGCTCACAAAATGAGACACAAAGAGGAGACGCATGAGTTTATAGTTTACAAAGTTAAAATGCAAAGAAATAAACAGTGATTTAATGCCCTGCTACATTTGTTATTCGTAATTTCATATACACAACCACAATTTATATCATTATAAGGATAATCGTGTTCATATAAACACTATAAATGAGGACTTCTCCCTTAATCCCCGTATCCAGCGGACTCAGTGCAGCAGGTCTCCTGACCCGTCTATTTTAACCATTAACCCTGCTGGTAATCTGGAGGATTTAGGCAAACACAGCAGCACGGCGATGTGTCTGAATGTGAACGAACTCCTGATAAAAGACAGCGTCCGCCATTCTCCAATTCTCGTGCTGCTCTCCCGACAAAAATGCCAGCAGCACACACAAAGCTTTGCTGTATGATCGGCCCTGACAAGATCGCGGGGGAAAGCATGCAACAAACCCTGTGGATGATGGAAACAAACGCATATGAGCCTTCATGAACGGCTAAATACTGTGCCGTGGTTTCCGTGTCTCTCAGCTCGGGCTTGACACTGGCAGGTCTGGCAGGTCTCATGAATAATTAAGCAGCCGGCTCTTCTCATAGGATAAGAAAACTCCACTATGAATAATAATGAGAATCCGACGTGTCATCATTGCACTTGCAGTTCTGCGCTACGTCGCCAATTTTGATCCCGCCCCAAAAATCATTTTAAACCCGGAAGCTGAAATTAGCTGACAAAAGCTCAAAATTATCCAGTTTTCCCCACAATTAAAGCTGACAGGTGCTAACATTGTCTTAACTAATGCTCAACACACACACATCTGTTAATATAAAAAAAAAGTTCTCCGGGGCGTCCTGAACCTTTAATAAACTTATTGGGAATTTCATAAGAAAAACAATGGTGTGCTAGATTTTAACGTAACTTTATTATTTCATGAGTTATTTACAAGCCCCTCACATATACTAATGTGCCACACAAACAGGACATTAATATCACCAACCATTCCCTTTTTTTAAGGTATATCCATATAAATGGATATATATATATATATATATATATATATATATATATATATATATATATATATATATATACATACATACATACATACATACATACATACAGTTGAAGTCAGAATTATTAGCCCCCCCTGAATTAATATTTATTATTAAAATATGTATACATAACATGTTTTTTATCATAATTTTCAAAAATAGGAATAATAAGAATTACCAGGAATTTGCCTATTTAAAGGCTTTTTCATAATGTTATTTTTAGTATTATTATGTGCATGTTTAAAAGAAATAATATCTTATGACCATTATTTATGACCATTTACCTCCTAATTACCTCCTAATTTAGAAGTTATTAATTGCTTTCTGTAATATTAATCTTATATTGTAAACTTATTTTAAATTTAAATATAGTTCAATATGTTTACATTAAAATGCTGCTGTATATAATATATATTTTTTGGTAAATTAGTACATAATCTGATTAAACGAAAACCAAAAGCTTAATTTCTAAAGACTAATAATTTAAAAAAATAATACTTTTTTTAAATCTAATATATATAATGCAATTATAGTAATAATGCTTCAATTTTACTACATACACAAGTTATCCTACACAAACTACATTTTTAATTAAGGATTTATTAATGATGAGTGACTTTATATACACCGGAGGTGGTGCTGGTGAGTCCAGCAGGGGGCGCTCAACTTGCAAGTCTGTGTGGGTCCTAATGCCCCAGTATAGTGATGGGGACTCTATACTGCTCAGTGAGCGCTATCTTTCGGATGAGATGTTTAACCGAGGTCCTGATTCTCTGTGGTCGTTAAAAATTGCCACAGCGGAATGAACCGTCAACTACTCCAGCATATGTTTTACACAGCAGATGCCCTTCCAGTTGCAACCCTGTACTGGGAAACATCCATACACATTCACATACATACACTACAGCTAATTTAGACTATTCAATTCCCCTATTAGCGTATGTGTTTGGACTGTGGGGGTAACCGGAGCACCCAGAGGAAACCCACACCAACACGAAGAGAAAATGCAAACTCCACACAGAAATGCCAACTGACCCAGCCGGGACTCGAACCAGCAACCTTCTTGCTGAGCCAAATGCCAACGTGTCACCAGAAATTTATTCATATATAATATAAATTCCGTTTAAGCATTATCAGCTATTTAGCTAAGACTTAAATATCTGATGCTAAAGATGCTAGCAGGTTCATCTGAAGTCACTCAGTACTATTTTAGGAGAGAAACCAGCAGAAATCACAGAGGTTTCAGGAAGAAAAGAACTAAAGCATAACAAACAGATTTAAAAAACCTCAGTCGAGCAACACGCTTTAGCAGAAACTCCAAAAAACAACAGCGCTAACCCATCCAGCTAACTCTTAAAACTGAAGAGGACGCGGCGTCAGTCTGTGAATGAGATTCTTCAGGATTTATCGATTTAACAGCGAGCTCAATCCACACTCAGAGACCCAGAAGTCAAGTTGTGTTAGCGTGTAGACCGCTACATCTGATGTTAGCAAGCTAACACTGGAGATCCTCTATAGCTGATGGCAGGAGGATGCTAACGTTGTCTATCAGCTGAGCATAAATATCATGTGACTGAAGATTATTAGCGACTAGCAGGAGTTTAGGGTATAAATCCCATATTGACAATTAGCTAGCATGCTAATGTTCAAATTAAGGGCAGAAAACAGTCAGAAACATACGTTTTTTCACAATTTAAGAGCCCAAGAAATAAAATCAGACACTGCTGTAAGAACATAACTAATGTTAGCGATATGGTTAGCTTAAAATGTTAACTTTTAGGTTTTATTAAGGTTAAACAACAACATAACTCTAAATTTATGTGTTAATTCTGGAATTTTCTACAATATGACAGTTCCAGTTGTGTTTGATACTGTAAAACTGTGAAACAAACATAAGGAAAGGTGAATAACTAACATCCTGTGGTGTTGATATTGCTTTGCTCTGCAGCTAGCGCTAGCATCGGTCTCTTGTCCTCAATCTCACCTGATTGATTATCAGTCACTTTGTGAAAGGAGCCAATGAAAATAAGCTAAAGGCTAAAGGCGGCGGCGACGCTAACATTTCACTCAGCTTTAAACGCACAGAAAACCAGTGCAGAAATCAATGAGGACACAGACCTGAAGATCAGCAACAACAGCAGAACACAGCAGATCACAAAACACACACACACACACACACACACACACAAACACACACTTCATAAATAAATAGTTACACATTTACACATATACATGAACACATTTACACAGACACACTACTTTCTCTTTTTCACACACACACATATATACATATATACACATACACACACACACACACACACGCACTTCATAAAACACACATACTTTCTCTCACACACACATTTCATAAAAACACACATACTATCTCACACACGTGCACACACGCAAACATACACACTTCACATACACACATACTTCATATAAACACACACAAGCACACACACACAAACACACAATTAACATACACCACTCACATAATTCATAAAAACACATACATACTTGCACGCACACACTTCATATAACAACACATACTTCCTCTCACGCACACACACACACACACACACTTCACATACACACATACTTTCATGCACACACACACAATTCATGAATAGATAGACAGAAACACATCTACACACATTTCATATTTACACACACACACACACACTCAAACGCATGCACACTATTTAAATACATAAAGACAAGCACACATCTACTCACATGCTTCATACACACACATACAGATGCGCACACACTTCAAACACTTCACATGCACACATTCTTAATAAAAACACATCCTTTCTCACTCACACACACACACATTTCATACCAATACACACTTTATAAATACATAAACAGACACACATTTAAACACACACACACACTTCATATTTACACACGCACACACACATTTCATACCAATACACACTTTATAAATACATAAACAGACACACATTTAAACACACACACTTCATATTTACACACGCACACACACATTTCATACCAACACACACTCCATAAATACATAGACAGACACACATTTACACACACACACACACATTTCATACCAACACACACTCTATAAATACATAGACAGACACACATTTACACACATACACACACACACACACTTCATATTTACACACGCACACACACATTTCATACCAACACACACTTCATAAATACATACAGACAGAAACACATCTGCACACACAATTCATATTTATATACACACACATGCCTTCTTCACACACACTCACACACACACACACACACGTTGCTCCGGTTTCCCCCACAGTCCATTTGAATTGTATAAACTAAACTGGCCTATAAGTGTGTGTGTGTGTGTGTGTGTGTGTGTGTGTGTGTGTGTGTGTGTGTGTGTGTGTGTGAATGTAAGACTGTATGGGTGTTTCCCAGTGCTGGGTTGCGGCTAGAAGAAAACATATGCCAGAGTAGTTAGCGGGTCATTCCATTGTGGCGACCCCTGATAAATAAGGGACTTCTCTTACTGTTAATGTCACCAGAAGAAGGTTTGTGTCTAACTCTGAGACAACCATCAGAGAACGTCCCCGTTATGCAGAACGCCCTCCTCAGATGTTGAGTTCAGCCTCGTCTGTCAACACAGCACTGCTCTGAGTCTCCGGCAGCCGCTTCACTAATCATGCTGGACTCTGGAAACCACTGCGCACAAACACACAGCTCAAGTTCTCCTCCGAGGAGACACATCGGCCTGAACTGTGAGTATCGACACACACACACACACACACACTGGAGCATGATGGAAAAAACTGAGAAACGCACACACACACACACAGATCGGTCAATATTGAGACACAATATATTCCTGACCACTGGAGCAATGAGACCGGGCTTTT
The DNA here is from genome assembly GCF_052040795.2 of Danio rerio. NCBI lineage: Eukaryota > Metazoa > Chordata > Actinopteri > Cypriniformes > Danionidae > Danio > Danio rerio. The sequence goes on from NC_141042.1 coordinate 4,064,994, forward strand.
CATACAAGCACACACACACAGACACACACACACGCACCTAATAAATACATACATATATAAATATATAATCACACGGCAGCAACTCAATGCATTTAGGCTTGTCGACATGGTCAAAATGATCTGCAGCAGTTTAAAGCGAGCATCAGAATGAGGAAGAAAGGGGATTTAAGTAACTTTGAATGTGGCATGGCTGTTGGTGCCAGACATGCTGGTCTGAGTATTACAGAAACTGCTGATCTACTGGGATTTTCACGCAAGACCATCTCTAGGGTTTGCAGAGAATGATCCGACAAAAAGGAAACATCCAGTGAGCGGCAGTTCTGTGGGCGCAAATGCCTTGTTGATGCCAGAGGAGAATTTCCAGGGCTTATTCCAGCGGATAGAAAGGCAACAGTAACTCAAATAAGCACTCGTTACAACCGAGGTCTGCAGAAGAGCATCTCTGAACACACAACACGTCCAACCTTGAGGCGGACGGGCTACAGCAGCAGAAGACCACACCGGTGCCACTCCTGTCAGCTAAGAACAGGAAACTGAGGCTACAATTCACACAGACTCACCAAAACTGGACAATAGAAGCTTGGAGAAACGTTGCCTGCTCTGATGAGTCTCCATTTAAGAGTGTATTGGTTCCACATTCGCATGGTCGGGTCAGAATTTGGCATCAACAACATGAAAGCAAGGATCCATCCTGCCTTGAATCAACGGTTCAGGCTGGTGGTGTAATGGTGTGGGGGAGATTTTCTTCGCACACTTTGGGCTCATTAGTGCCAACTGATTATTGTGCCAACGCCACAGCCTACCTGAGTATTGCTGCTGAACATGTCCATCCCTTTATGACCACAGTGTACCCATCTTTTGATTTCTACTTCCAGCAGGATAACACCCCATGTCATAAAGCGCGAATCATCTCAGACTGGTTTCTTGAACATGACAATGAGTTCACTGCACTCAAATGGCCTCCACAGTCCCCAGAACTCAATCCAGTAGAGCACTTTGGGATGTGGTGAAACCGGAGATTCACATCATGGATGTGCGGCCGACGAATCTGCAGCAACTGCTAATCATGTCAATATGGAGCAAAATCTCTGAGGAATATTTCCAGTAGCTTGTTGAATCTCAGCCAATTAGGATTAAGGCAGTTTTGAAGGCAAATGGGGGTCCAGCCTGGTAGTGGTAGTAGTGGTGTACCTAATAAAGTGGCCAGTGAGTATATATATATATTATAATTTTGGAAACAGTAAGATTTTTTTAATTTTTATTTTAATAAACTTATTCTTCTCACAAAGGCAGCATTTATTAGAAAAAAAAAAACAGTAGAATTTTATTGCTATATTAATTAAATCATTTTCTTTTCAACTTAGTCCCTTCATTAATCTGGGGTCGCCACAGCGGAATGAACCGCCAACTTATCCAGCTCATATTTTTTACGCAGCGGATGAACCTCCAGCTGTAACCCATCACTGAAAAACACCCACACACACTCATTGACACTCATGCACAATAGCTAATTTAGCCTACCTAATTCCCCTAGCAATTCCCCTATCAAATGTATTTGGATTGTGGGGGAAACCGGAGCACCCAGAGGAAACCCATGCCAATTAGGGGAGAACATGCAAACCCCGCACAGAAATGCCAACCGACCCAGCCAGGACTCAAACCAGCAACCTTCTTGCTGTGAGGCGACAGTGCAAACCACTACGCTAAACACCGCGCCACCGTGATGCCCGCTATATTAAATTGTTATTGTGATATTAAATAAGTTATTTTTAATATAGTCTTAAGTGTCATTTAATCCTTCGGTCCCACTTTATATTAAGTGGCCTTAACTAATATGTACTTACAAAGGAATTAATAGTTTGTTACAATGTACTTTCTGTGTAAATACATGTATTTACTGTGTACTTATGCTTGATTAAAAACATGTCTGAAATTACATCTGTAATTAACTTTTGTAGTTACATTTGTAAATACACTGTTGACCATCCCTTACACCTTAACCCACCCTTAAACCTACCCATACCAGCAAACCTGTCCATAACCCAACCCCTATCCCAACTCAAAAGCACCACAAGTGTTCTCAAATACATTATAAACACAGTATGTACATTGTATTTATTTTCTGATGTAAGTACATAGTAGTTAAGGACACTTAATGTAAAGTGGGACCAATCCTTCAAATCTTCAATCATATTTGCTATTATTTATGAAATATTTATCATTGTCATGGACGTCACGGTTGCGCAGTGGGAGGCACGATCGCCTCCCAGCAAGAAGGTTGCTGGTTTGAGCCTCAGCTGGGTCAGTTGGCATTTCTGTGTGGAGTTTTGCATGTTCTCCCCACATGTGCTATAGGGGAATTAGGTAAGCTAAATTGGCTGCTTTGCATGTGTGTGAATGAGAGTGTATGGGTGTTTTCCCAGTGTTGGGTTGCGACTGAAATGGCATCCGCTGCTTAAAACATATGCTGGAAAAGTTGGCAGTTCATTCTGCTGTGGCGACCCCTGATTAATAAAGGAATAAAGCCGAAAAGAAGAAGAACGAATGAACATTATTGTCATATTATTGGCTATTCTTTTGAAATATATTTGAAACGCACAAGTTTTGCTTCGTGTTTTTTTTAAACACACACACGTTTGTTTTTGTGAAAAGTGGGGACATTACATAGGTTTCCATTCATTTTATACTGTCCAACCCGTATATTATATTGCCCCCACCCCTAAACCCAACCATCACAGGAGACTGTGTTCAGCTTTACTTCATAAATAAACTCATCCCGTGTGATTTATAAGCCTTTTGAGAAATGAGGACGTCACCAATGTCCTCATATTTCACCTCCTTTTTGTAATACCTGTGTCATACCCATGTCATTATACAGATTTGTGTCCTGATATGTCACAAAAACATGTACACACACACACACACACACACAGAGGGCCAGAGAGGAAAGTAGAGGCCAAGCGGCCTAAAGGCAGCAGCTCGACAGAAGCGCTCTCCTCTATGAAGAGCAGATAATGCCGGCTCTGAATTATTAATTATCAGACAACACGGAGTCAGAGTCATCAGAGGAGAGGTCAGCTCAGACACAGCCGCTCTGCCTCAGCTCAGCGGGTCTCCAGGGTGCAGGAGAACATTTCTCTGCTTCACCAACAGCACATCTCCAGCGGCCTCCCGAGAGCCACTGGATCTGCAGCGCGACGCATAATCAGCGCTCTGACAACCATTCACCACTGCTCACACAAGCCCAATGCAAACGTGCTGGAGTATATACAGTTGAAGGCTGAATTATTAGCCGTCCTGAATATTTCCCGCCCAATTTCTGACATTTTTTTCAACACATTGCTAAAGATGATATTTTAATAACTCATTAATAACTGATTTATTTTATCTTTGCCATGATGACAGTACATAATGTTACTAGATATTCTTCAAAACGCTAGTATTCAGCTTAAAGTGACATTTAAAGGCTTAACTAGGGTAATTAGGGTAGGGTAATTAGGCAAGTCATTGTATAACAGTGGTTTATAAAGCTTAAAAGCTTTTAAAACATTAAAAACTGCTTTTATTCTAGCTGAAATAACACTTTTCCTTTGGCCATCCACCAGGGCCGGAGTGGGACTCACGTTCAGCCTTGGAGTTTCAAGCCAGACCGGCCCACCACAGTTCACGACAGACTATCCGCTTGTTAAGTGTGACGTCACACGAAGCGGCTTCTGGGTCCAAGCGCTCTATTCAACTGAATGGGGAGACTCATCAAATGGTAATAATAAACGTTTACAAAGCGATTTAAGGCTTTCGAAAATCCCGATCGCAGTACATATGTCCATGCCTAATATCCGATGGTCAGAAAGTGATTTTTTTTTCAGAAATTGTACAATTTTTGGTATTTTGTTATACAGCAAGGCCAGAGATTGTTGTGTACACTATGATTTTATATAAAATTAACTTTAATGTGTTATAGTAATAAAACGTGATCATAAACGAATGATTTCTCCACTCAAATGAGTGGCGGCTTGGACCCGGAAACAGTATTACATACGTCACAAACACGTCACCACTTAACAAGCGGATATTAAAATAAGCTTATTTTCAATTCAGTTTCTAATGACACTATCACGTCTTTTTCAAGAAAACAGCTGCTTTCGAAATTCAAATGTTCAAAAGCCCTAACAGTATTACATGTCTTAACAATAAACAAAATAAATAAATATTAATAATTTTCCAGGTGAGATTCAATCACGGGTCGGTGGCGTCGTAATTATTAATATAAATAATACTTAATTATTATTAAGTATTGCACTGTGACCCGCAAGACATGGTATTACTTTCTCATTGATGGCTTAATCTTTTTCTCCCCTTTTTAGATTTCTGATCAAGTTGTGTCAGATTTATTAATGTAGTGAATCATCTGATTTTTATAGAGAAGGTGTATTATTCATTAATATTAATTATTCGAATTCTCGAATTCGCTGTTTGGGGTCGCATGATGACAGTTAACATTACATCGTCATTAACGTTATTTAACCTGCAGGCTCAGTGGAGTAGCGGACGGGCCCGCAGGTTAAAATCCGGCAACCGGAATAATCAAACCCTTGGGAACAACTGTGGTTGGAACCAAAGTTCACAGGTCAGGTTCTCTGAACACCTCTCAAGCGGTGGACTACTTCATTCTGATTGCTTGCCCCCGAACCGCGTCATAGCTCATACCATAAAGTTGACTTGATTTCAACTCTCCTCGACGCCCACACAGGAGAAGTAGCGCCGCGCTGTTTCTCGCCGCCGGTTCTCATTGAAAATTAAGTGAAGTTTATTCATAAACTAATTTCGAGAGGATCACGTGCTTATGATTTATCACGGCTGGTCTCGAATTTGCTAATCAGTATCTTCCAATCATTCGAGACCCAAGCTACTATAAATAACCACAGTTTTCAGTTCACTTTATCTTCGTTTGGAAGAAACCCCCCTCCTCCCCTTTTCCTCCTCTTTTACCTCTGATTGGGCGGCACGGCGGCCCAGTGGTTATGACTGCGAGCCCCACAGCAAGAACACCGCCAGCCCTGGCCCTCCAGGACCGGTGAGTGTTTCTTTGAGGACCGCGTTTCCCCGTGTCCGCGTGGGTTTTCCCCGGGTGGTCCAGTTTCCTCCCACCATCCAAAGACATTCCATATACATAAAAACCAAGCATTTATCTAACCCTTGTGTTCCCTTAGCTACCGCAGCGGGGGAGTTCTGAGATCCACCGAGCTCAGGCTCCCCTCTCGCTCTGCCAAACGGGAGGAAGCCCCGGACTCGAGGAGTCCTTGAGCTCGGGGCTCTCCCGGGACAGCATGCCAAACAAGCTTTTATAAATCATCAGCTAAGTGTGAACTCTTGAATGACTTCTGGCTACTTTGACGCTCTCGCCGCTTTCGGTTTGTGATCGCTCCTTAGTTTGTGAAGGCTTCCCCGCATTGTCGCTCCACCCCGCCCCACTTTCCCGCTCCTTAGTTTGTAATCGCTTCTCAGTTTGTGAAGGCATCCCTGCATTGTCGGTCCACCCCGCTTACCTTCCTAGCTCCTCAATTTGTGATCGCTTCCCCGCGTTGTCTCCCCCACAGCCCCCCCCCCAAACATCAGGTGGCCCCATCAGTGATCCCTGCAGGGGGGCCTCCGCATTTTTCGCTACGCCACTGTGCAGTCTGCATTTTGCTCATGAGGCTGTGAAAAAAAGAGTGGTGCTTCGGCGAAATAATAAATAAAAAGAGTGAAGCTATGGTCAAATAAATAAATGGATGAAAAAAAGTGCGACTGCTGAGATTGCAAGCAACTAGGGACACCGCCCCTCACGGCCAAAAAATGGACCGGCCCATCCGGAATTCCCCCGGTGCTCTCGATTAGCTAATCCGGGCCTGCCATCCAAACTCCACAACACAGAAAAAAAAAAGACTGTGAAAACATATTTATGGATTTTCCACATGAAGGGAGCAGTCGTGTCCCACGGGCCAAGCGCTGGGCACCTTGTCACAGCAAGTCTTTTGTCTTTATCAAATCACCTCTCTCTCATTCTCATGATGAAGCGCAGAGATCAGACGAGGATGTGCAGAATGTTCCCGCACCCTCGCAGCCAGCACAACAATTCACATCCATCAAAAACGCAAGCAGAGAAGGGGAAAACGATGCTGCCGACCCCCTTTCCATTAGCTAACACCAGGCTATACTTGTCAAGCTACACGTCATATACTGTATATGCTAGGAGTGCGACAACACACACTTCTCACACTTTGCTTGTCAGTTACAGTCTCGGTAGGTGTTCGTTATATATGATCAGTAAATATAGCAAAGATAATAGTAAAATAAACAGGGCTCTTTAGGTTTATCGTGTATCCTACAGTAGATTTTGCTTACATAAACTGAAAAATGTAAACATTCATTCATTTGATTTATCAGGGGTCTCCACAGTGGAATGAACCATCACCTTATCCAGCATAACACCCATAAACTCTCACATTCACACACACACTTATACACTAGATTAAGTTTATTCAACCCAGGCTCATTCTGGAAACGTAGTCCCACGGACGTTTCTGGAGACCACGAATTACGTGGCTGTAGGTACGTATGGCTGCATTTAATTTTTTTAAGCGAACACTACCGGACGGTGTGACGCTGTTCCCTTCCGCGATTGCCGGCTGACCGCTTACCTCCGTGTGGAGGCTTTCCCACCGCAACCAGTTTGTCCAGTTAGCTCATCGTGTACGTCGGCGAACTTGATGATCGGTAAAACCACTTGAGTTTAGTGAAGAAGGAGGAGGGTGGGTCGGCCGTTTAGTAATTCTGCCAGTCGGACAGGCGGTCGTTCGACAGCGGCCTCTTGTAGGTTTACGCGAGAACGGTGCTCGCGAGAGACGTTCGACATGTAAAAAAGCACGCACAGGGGTTTCTCGCTGATTCACAAAAACAAAAAATGCACAAATACATACCTCCCGGGATGTATTTCGCGGTCTCCAGAAACGTCAGCGGGACTACGTTTCCAGAATGAGCCTGGGTTGAGTTTATTCATAAACTAATTTCAAGAAGATCATGTGCTTATGATTGCTTGCAGCTGGTCCCGCATTATCCAATTTATGAATCACCAATCAGACGACTCCTAAGCCACTATAAATATCCTAAGTTCCATATGACAGCCATCTTCATTTTGAAGAATCCCCCCTTCCACCCCTACTCCTCCTTCTTTCCTAGATGGGTGGCATGGTGGCCCAGTGTGTAGCACTTTTGCCTCACAGCAAGAACGCCACTGGTTCTAGTCCTTACCAAGCCAGCCGACATTTCTGTGCAGAGTTTACACTTTCACCCCATTCTCACCCGGATTCCTCCCACCGTCCAAAACATGCAGCTTAAGTTAACTGACTTATCCAAATCGGCACCATGGACATGCTCCTAGTAAGTAGTTATCTCTTAAAAGCAATCGCTATCTGTTCATTAGCTACTACAGCAGTTTTCGAGATCTGCCTGAGCTCAAACTCCCCTCTCGCCTTGCAAACGGGAGGGAGCCCCGGGCTCGAGGATCTTATGAGCTCAGGGCTCTCTCCTAATATAAGCTTTATATTCAATCATCAGCTAAGTGTGAACTCTCGAAGATCAATTTAGATAATCAATTTTCCTGTAGCGCATGTGTTTGGACTGTCAGGGAAACCGGAGGAGCCGTAGCAAACCCATGCCAACACAGGGAGAACATGCAAACTCCACATAGAAACATCAATTGGCCCAGACGGGACTCGAACCAGCAACCTTCCTGCTGCAAGGTGACAGTGCTAACCACTGAGCCACATTGCAGCCAAAAACATAATCAAATCTAGGATGAATGAATAGAAAGAATGTAAATGAATAGAATGCTCATCAGCCAATCAGAATCAAGCATTGAAAACTCCCATCGAATGAATGGGACGGCTAACAAAGTGCATCTCCCCATAAAGAGCACACTTACATACACCCTGAGGATGTCCTGAGAGATGTACTGCTCCACACTACATAGAAAGAGAAGAATGAGGTTTCCCCCCCGCCCCCCATGGGCATTTGCTGTCAATAGCGAGTCTTTCTCTTTCTCCCTCTCTCAAGAGAGCCAGGAGGGCTGCTATCCATCAAACCCTCGATTCGTACAACACAGAAGAAAAAGAGTGAAATGCAACATGATGTATAGCTCTCTCCCTCTCTCTCCGGTCACCACTTAAAGACCAAACAGCGAGGCATTCGAGTGTTTGGTGTTAGCGTTAGTGAAGTTGCGCGCCACAAAATCTGGATCAAGACGCAGTCAAACACTCGAGCGGTTTTTTGTCAGTCAAATCCATAAAGTTCACAACTGGAGGTCAACGGCAGCAAACACGAAGTCAATTGGCAGAACTAACAGGCCTGGGCGGACTGAAAGCCGATGCATCACGCTTTTTTGACTCCCTGCGAGTTTCAAGAGGCCTGTTATTTTTTCACGATGACTGATTGTGTTGTTTGAGCTTGTTAATTAGATGATGACCCGGGGTGTAATTACTTCACGCCGTTTTTGACTTGGGGGAATAGATGCGACTGAAGCGTCCCGGAGCTTGTGCTCCAGCTGTGTTGCTGTGAAATCCGCTGATGAGGAACTCCAACATATGGACGCGTCCCAAAGTGTGCCGTGTGATCTTTCATTAACGCCTGCGCTTGTTTCTAACAGTAATCAGGGCCATTTGCTACTTTTCAGGACACCGGTGCTTCATTTTACAGTCGTTGCAACAGCGAAAGAGAGCATTCCCACTACACGCCATTACTTTTGATGACTAAAAACAGGATTACCACGCTTTCACGAACAGCAGATTCAAGGACTTTTTAAAGCAGCATTTCCTGACAACAGAAAATCTTTACAGTATATGGTTAAGAGGAACAAACTTTGTCTATATAATTTATATAAGTGAAGTTTTACGTACGAATTTCAATAGAAGAACATGATATGATTGATCACAGCTGGTCCCTCAATCAGCAACAATCCCATCAGATTAATCCATACCTACAATAAATAGACCTATTTTATTTTTTACCCAGGTTCTGCAGGTTGCAATGGCCGGAATTTTGCTTGCCAATCGTAAGCCAATCGTAATGGACGGTTTTGGTTCAATTTGGAATTTCCCCAACCAGCGCAGACCCCGGAGGACCAGAGTGAGCGCTCTGACTTGGCACCCCCATGTACTAAATCTGGGGTGGCCAATCCTGTTCCTGGAGATCTACCTTCCTGCAGATTTCAGTTGCAACCCTTATCAAACACACCTGTCTGTAATTATCAAGTGGATTTCAGGTCCTAATTAATTGGTTCAGGTGGGTTTGATCAGGGTAGGAGCTAAACTGTACAGGAAGGTAGATCTCCAGGAACAGGATTGAGCACCCCTGGTCTAAATAGACAGATTTCACCCTATTACCTTATCTTCGCTTTGGATTAATCCGCCCTTCCACCCCATCTCCTCCATTTCCTCCTTTATCAGGGGGAGCTCTCGAGACCTACCTGATCTCGCTAATTGACCAGGCAGGAGCCCTGGGCTCAATTATCTCAGAGCTCAGGATTCTCTTCCGGGACATCATGACAAACCGGCTAATAACATCAAGCAATACATATTATATGAAACATATATATTTCTATGATATACGTAAACAAAAATACCTTTTTAAAAAGAATATGTATTCAAGGTTTGAGATGCTAATGCGGACAAAAAATATCAGCATTATCTAGTTACACTGCAAAACATACGAGTTGTTGTCCGGTCTCTAGTCCAAATATCTAAAAACTCTAATGCTGTTCACACCAGATGCGGAACGCGTGAATAATTTACGCTATTTACGTGTAAATAGGCGCATGAATATATAGGTTTACTCGCTTCATTCACGCATCAAAATCCACTTTATTCGCTCGTCAAATCCGCTTCATTCACGCGTCAAATCAGCTTCAGAACAGTCTCGGATTTGCGTCATGGGCAGTGCTTCTGTCTGCCTGGTGACTGTAGCTTCTGTTTGCCTGGTGACTGTAGCTTTCAGAGGTGTACCCAGCTCTGTAAGCTTATAAACTCCTCCAGAAACTTAACCTGGATGACGGAGGCTTTCAGCGGTGCTTCTGACTGAGCCGAGCCCAGTTTGATGAACTGTTGTCAGTGTGTGCAGGAGGATTTTCCCCCCGGGACACCAACAACAGGCACTACGTCGTAATCATGCCCCCACAAGAGCAAGCTTCTGATTGGTTAACGAGGCGCAAATGTCCGCTGAAGTTCAGATTTTGTATCTTGAGCGATTCGATCACGTCAAACGCGCAAAACAATCCATTCGCGCTGCACCATTTGCACGTATTGTGACACAGGATGTCTATTCACGTCTCTGCATTGACTTAACATGTAAATCATTTGCGCTTGACGCTTCTTCTGCGTCTGGCATGAACACATCATTCAAGGAAGAAGCATTCTCTTAAGCAAAAAATATGGTCTTGTTTTCAGAAATAATGTCATAATTAAGCGAGTTTGTAGTTAAAACAAGCTAAATAATCAGATTTCAAAGTAAAAACAAGAATATTTTGCTCACCCCATTGGCCAATGTAGCTGAAGTAAGGAATAACCTACAACGAGCCATTGAATTATTTTGGAAATAATGCAAATTCATTGAGGTGGTGATGAGAAATAATCCTTCACCCAACATCAAGTGGACTGCCTGTGCATTATTTTTTTAGTAATTATGCCTTATTTCACTTATATGACAGTTCCCACAGCTAAATACACCGTTCAGATATCTAACTGTGAACTCCTGAAACAGTGACTACGTTTACCTGGACACCAGTAATCAAATTGTTCGCCTTAAACTTAGTGAAGTTTCACAAACTAATTTCGATAGGAGCACATGATATGATTGACCAGCTAGTCTTTCATCTACAATCATTAGTTAGCCAATCAGATTAATCCAAACTCAGTAAACAGCCTAGCAAAAATCACTACCTTATCTTCGTTTTCCGAAGGAACCCCCTGTTCACCCCTTTTCCCCCTTTCTTCCCTTTGTCACAGGGAGCTCACGAGAACTACCTGATCTCGAACTCCCCTTACATGTTCAATCGACCAGGCGGGAGCCCTGGGCTCAATTATCTCTGAGCTCAGGGTTCTCATCCGGGACAGCATGCCAAACCTGCTAACATTTGTCAAACAATATCTAAGTGTGAACTCTTGAAATAAGACAATAATATGATCAAGGTGTTTACATTGTTGCTTTTTGAGCGTTTCATTCATGATCCCATTTTAATCATAATTCGATTAACGTTTTTGTCACCATGCTATCCACAGTTGCTCTGAAGTTTAAATTTTTAAAGTTTAATTAGTCGACTTTAACTGCAGTCAGGCACTTTCACTTTTATTTAGGAACACTTGATGCATGCCCCCAATGATAATAGTTTGATTGGGTGTTTACGTGTCTGTGCTGCGACTAAAATCGGCATGCTCCTCATGTCTTTATTCCATTTCTGTTTAGTTCAACTATGACTTTAGTCAGATTAAGGTCTTTGAAAATTGCCATTTACATGGTCGACTCTTAATCTGAGTATTGTCTTAATTCTATTAAAATTGGATAATTGTTGTCCATGTAAACCACACATCTCAAACTCGATTCCTGGAGGGCCGCAGCTCTGCACGGTTTTGCGCCATCAAAGCTGATCCAACGAATGAAGGTGTTCATGCCCTGTTTGAATACCTTGATTATTTGGATCAGCTGTGTTTGAAAAGGTTGAAGCAAAACGAGTTGCGGCCCTCCAGGAATCGAGGTTGAGACCTATGTTGTAAACATACTCACTGATAGAAACAGAGACCAATGGTTCTTGAGGAAAAACAAGTAATAACGAATTAAGACGGATGATGCAGTGGCGCAGTAGGTAGTGCTGTCGCCTCACAGCAAGAAGGTAGCTGGTTCCAGCCTTGGCTGGGTCAGTTGGCGTTTCTGTGTGGAGTTTGCATGTTCTCCCTGCGTTCGCGTGGGTTTCCTCCTCCGGTTTCCAAAGACATGCAGTACAGTAGAATTGGATCAGCTAAATTGTCCGTAGTGTATGAGTGTGGATGAGTGTGTGTCCGAATGTTTCCCAGAGATGGGTTGCGGCTGGAAGGGCATCCGCTGCGTAAAAACATGCTGGATAAGTTGGCGGTTCATTCCGCTGTGGCGACCCCGGATTACTAAAGGAACTAAGCTGAAAAGAAAATGAATGAATGAATGAAAGAACTAAGACTTGTAAACTTTACATATTTTTCAAAGCAAAATAACACAAGAAATTCCCCCAAATATTCCCACATTTTGAAATAAGTCATCACAAAATCAGTATTTTTAGGTCGCCATAATCAGAAAATGTTCCTACAGACTATTGAAGGGACTGGTTGAGTTCTGACCATACAAGAACACACAGTGTTTTCCTGGTACAGCCTGGAGACTGCATTTGATTGATGGTTGATTAGGTGGGAAAGTAATCTATCCGCATTGAAAAATAGCCTAACCATAACTCTAGGCTAAACCTGTGAAACAACGTGATAAATAAAACATTGTATAGAAAAAACTTACATTTTGATGAATGGGATGTTCCATGACTTGGACCAAAACAATATGAAATCCCTGACAATTCCATATCTGGAATAGAGATTCTAATATTCCGCCATATTCCAGTATTTCCATGGGAACCCTATAAAGAGCTATCCCTGTTCAGATCACAGTCAGAGGCTGTTTTTTTTCCTCCCCAGGAACCAGGAACTGTTTTCCTTCACCTTCACACTAATGCACATCTGCGGCCACAAATCAATGGTGCTTGAATTATGAATCCCCTCGAGGCGTTGCTGCGTTCAGAACACAGCGAAGAGGAAAGCGTAATCGGCCTTTAAGACGCAGGAAGCGCACTGACCACAGCGAGGTCCGATAAGAGCCATGGAGGCAAAAGATTTATTAGAATTGCATTTCTCGGCGAAGCTTCTGGGCGTTTTTGAGGACTTACCGGGGGTTTGGTGGGTGTCTAGAGACTCAATGGTTGAGTCCGATCCATCGCTCTGACTGATGGATGGCGCCATTGTGTGCACCTGAAACCTGTCACAACAAGGGTAACGATGTCACCGCCTGCATATTTCACTGCGCCATTAAAACGCCAATGACCTTGGACTAAAACGAGGGGGTGTAACCTGAAGCGTGTGTGCACTCTGGGGCCCGTCATGTGACTTGTAAAATGTCCCCTACCAGTCCCATAAGGTGGAGCGTCCACATTTAGGATGTTCTGTCATCCTTTGCCTTCTAAAATAAAGAAGACACATCTCTCGCCGGTATAAGCTGGTTTTTTTGTTTTAGCCAGTTTAAAGTCATCATGAAATGGGGATGTACATCTACTTGAAACAGTCCTGAAATTAGAGAAATTGTAGGACGGTGCTTGATTTCATTTTTTTGGATAACTGACAAATGGATGAAGGCAGAGCAGAATTGAGACATGCCCTCTGACAGCTAAAGGCCGATAATCCCGCCCAAAATTACTGATACCTCTGCCCCTAATGACTGATAATCCCGTCCAAAATTACCTATATCTCCACCCCTAATTACTGATAATCCTGCCCTAAATTACTTATATCTCCACCCCTAGTTACTGATAATCCCGCCCTAAACTACCTGTATCTCCACCCCTAATTACTGATAATCCCGCCCTAAATTACCTTTATCTCCACCCCTAATAACTGATAATCCCGCCCTAAATTACTTATATCTCCACCCCTAATTACTGATAATCCCGGCCTAAATTGCCTATATCTCCACCCCTAATAACTGATAATCCCGCCCTAAATTACTTATATCTCCACCCCTAATAACTGATAATCCCGCCCTAAATTACCTTTATCTCCACCCCTAATTATTGATAATCCCACCCTAAATTACATATATCTCCACCCCTAATTACTGATAATCTCACCCTAAATTGCCTATATCTCCACCCCTAATTACTGATAATAATCCCACCCTAAATAACTTATAATTCCACCCCTAATTACTGATATTCCTGTCCTAAATTACCTATATCTCCACCCCTAATTGCTGATAATCCCGGCCTAAATCACCTATATCTCCACCCCTAATAACTGATAATCCCGCCCTAAATTACCTTTATCTCCACCCCTAATAACTGATAATCCCGCCCTAAATTACCTATATCTCCACCCCTAATTACTGATAATCCCGGCCTAAATTACCTATATCTCCACCCCTAATAACTGATAATCCCGCCCTAAATTACCTATATCTCCACCCCTAATTACTGATAATCCCGGCCTAAATTACCTATATCTCCACCCTTAATTACTGATAATTCCGCCCTAAATTACCTATATCTCCACCCCTAATAATTGATAATCCCGCCCTAAATTACCTATATCTCCACCCCTAATTACTGATAATCCCGCTCTAAATTACTTATATTTCCACTGTTAATTACTGATAATCCCGCCCAACATTACTGATATCCTCGCCCTAAATTACTGATATGACCTAAAGGACTGGTAAAATGTTGGTTTTTATTTGTGCTCTTAGAACATAACTTCACCATTCTAAACTGTTTTACTGTTTTTTTTTTCTAGATATTTACCCAAAACACAACCAAAAACCAAATGTTGGGAGACCAGCTGGTGCCCAAATACCATTGATGGATGATAAACTAGGCTATATTAAACTGTTTTTCTCTTTATTTGGTTTTTGGTTCAAAACTAAATTCAGACCAAACCCTTTAAAACTAGCCAAAAATATCATGTTGAAAGACCAGTAAACAGTTCAGTCTGGTTTAGAGGGTCTTACACCTCTATTAGCCAATCTACCATCAAGTTTCATTGAATGTCACAAAACCCTGTTAAACTAGCAAAAAGACTACACTGAAAGACCAGCAAACAGTTCAGTCTGGTTAAAATGGTCTTACAACTACAGTAGTTGATTAGGCAACTATTCTCCCAAAAAACATCAAACTGGCCAGGCTGAAAAATCAACAAACCAGTTTAAACTGGTCTAGATGGTCTCACTTTCATAAGCTGGTCTACCATCTAGTCTCCCAATACAACTGTCATGAAACCCTGTAAAACTAGCAAAAAGACTACATTGAAAGACCAGTAAACAGTCTGGTTTAAAAGATCTCACACCTTTATTAGCTGGTCTACCATCTAGTATCCCAAACATGACTGTCCTGAAAGCCTGTAAAACTAGCAAAAAAAAAAAAACCTGTTGAAAGACAGCAAATATTTGAGTCTGGTTTAGATGATTTCATACCTTAATTAGCGGATCTACTATCAGGTCTCCTAAACATGACTGTGCTGAAAACCTGTAAAACTAGCTAATAAATACCATGTTGAAAGTGTTTACAGTCTCACATCTTCATTAGCCAGTCTACCATATAGTCTCTCAAACATGACTGTCCTGAAAAGCAGTTAAACTAGCTAAACGTGCCATGCTGAACAATCAGCAAACAGTTCAGTCTGGTTTAGATGGTCTTACACCTTCATTGGTCTGCCGGTTTGTCTTCCAAAAACTAGCAAACTGACCAGGTTGAAAGACCAACAAATCAGTTTAGACTGGTCTAGATGGTCTCAAAGTGTTGACAGATGAACAGCTGTCCTCCCAAAGTGCATATCCTGAACCTTCCGCAACTAGAAAAATCAGGCCAGGTTGAAAAACCAGTAAAGAGTTTAAGCTGGTTTACATGGTCTCCCAGTCTTACTAGCTGGTCTTCCAGCTGTCCTCCCAACATGATCATCCTAACACCCTCTAACACTAGCAAATAGGACAAGGCTGAAGGACCAGCAAATGGTTTAGGCTGGTTTCGATAGTCACACAGTCCTGGTAGATGGTTATCCTGCAGGTCTTCCAACTTGATCATCCTACAACCCTCCTAACACTAGTAAATCAGTTCAGGTTAGAGGTTTCCCAAGTTGATCGAAAACCCAGATTGGCTGAAAGACCAACAAACCAGTTTCACAGTCTTGCTAGCTGGTCATATCGCTGGTCTTCCGACCTGATTGCCCCCAAAACCCTTCTAAAATGGTCTAAAACATCTGGTTGATTTGAAAAATCGGCTGTTTAGGCTAGTTTTACACTTTTTTTATATTTTCCCAGTGTCTAAAGGGCACCTTTTATCCAAAAATCTCTTTTGCAAGGGGTTTAAACACAGTTGTGTGTCAGAAGTGTGTGAATATATCCGACTTCTAAAGGTTATAATGTATTAATTTCATCACACTTGATAAAAACACTCTGATTGGCTTTTCCCTGGTACGTGTCATCAGAGGGGGAAAGCCCCGCCCACTAGTGACCATCGCTCCCTAATTAGCATATGACATTTGCATTGCTTTTGAATCTGCCACTATGCTGACACACATGCACTTGTAGCTCCGCCCTCTTTTGAAAAGACCACAATCTCATTTGCATTTAAAGCGACAGTCACCAAAATGGCACAATTTGGATCAAAGCCTAAAAGGATTAGAGAGTTAGAAAACATTATCTGTGTAATATTGTGAGATGAAATCTCACTACACACTCTGGGAACATCAGAGACTTATTTTACATCTTGTAAAATGGGCATAATAGGTGCTCTTTTACAGCCATACAGCATAAATATACAGTATAGCTAAATCTCCATGTTCTTTTCTCCCAGCCGAATATCATATCGCTTTACCATGCATTAAAGAGAGAGCAAAACATGCTTTGACAGTAGCCGAGGATGTTTGCCTTGTATCTTATTCCTGTCCGTTTAACAATATCTGCAGAATTCGATTACGCTACAGACATAATTGAATGTATTGGGCTCGGTTGCAGGCGAAAGCAACACTCCGCTATTCTTTCTGATCATAGTGAATGCTAAAACATCCCGGGCCACAATCGATGGCGGCGTCATACAGCAGGCAATCAGAAAAGCACTTTGTCCTGCACTTGTGCTTGTGCCCCGTGAATGGAGTTATTGATCGACAGCAAAAAAGCATCGACACAGTGACCAGAGCTAACTGCATACAGTACACGCACGGTCAGGCCAAGGACAGACAAAAAAACAATCACGAATCTCATTGTTTCTATAGAGGATGGAGAGAAATTAAATAGGGATAAAAGTGCACTTCTTGTTTTTTGACGGTTCCTCTGAGACGAAAAAATAAATAAGTCTCACACACAATAAGTCTCGAATCCTAGAGTTTTGGAAAAAATTGCAACAATTTGATTTCTCCGATATGTTGGCGTGTTATTTGTTGAAACAAAATGTTAGCGTAAATGCCAATTTTTCTTATTGTATTTTTCTGCGACTGACTGAAGAGAACTAAACCTAGAACTATTGTCAAATAGTCATACACTGCTCGTTTTTAAATCAAACTGCAAATAAAATGCACTTGTTGTGATTTGATAATTTGCCTAAGAGAACAAAACACAATAAATCTCACACACAATAAGTTTCGAATCCTGGAGTTACGGGGAAAAAAAGCAACAAATCGTTTTGTCAAAAATGTTAGCATGATAAAATGTTATTTGTCGAAACATTAGACAAAATGTTAGCGTAAAAGCCAATTTTTCGTATTGTATTTTTCAGCGACTGACTAAATAGAACCAAACCTAGAACCATTGACAAATATATCAAATTTATTTTATACATTAGTCGTTTTTTTAAATCAGCCTGCAAATAAAATGCACTTCTTGTGTTTCTATTGTTTGCCCAAGAGAAAAACACAATAAATCTCACACACAATAAGTCTCAAATCCTGATGTTTCGGGGGAAAAAAACGCAACAAATTGTTTTGTCAAAATGTTAGCGTGATAAAATGTTATTTGTCGAAACATTAGACAAAATGTTAGCGTAAAAGCCAATTTTTCGCATTGTATTTTTCAGCGACTGACTGAAGAGAAGTAAACCTAGAAGTATTGTCAAATCTATCACATTTATTTCATACACGGCTCGTTTTTAAATCAGACTGCAAATAAAATGCACTTCTTGTGATTTGATGGTTTGCCTAAGAGAACAAAACACAATAAATCTCACACACAATAAGTTTCGAATCCTGGAGTTTCGGGGGAAAAAAATGCAACAAATCGTTTTGTCAAAAATGTAAGCATGATAAAATGTTATTTGTCGAAACATTAGACAAAATGTTAGCGTAAAAGCCAATTTTTCGTGTTGTATTTTTCAGCGACTGACTAAAAAGAACCAAACCTAGAACCATTGACAAATATATCAAATTTATTTTATACATTAGTCGTTTTTTTTAAATCAGACTGCAAATAAAATGCACTTCTTGTGTTTCTATTGTTTGCCCAAGAGAAAAACACAATAAATCTCACACACAATAAGTCTTGAATCCTGGAGTTTTGGGGAAACAAAAACGCAACAAATCGTTTTGTCAAAAATGTAAGCATGATACAATGTTATTTGTCGAAACATTAGACAAAATGTTAGCGCAAAAGCCAATTTTTCGTATTGTATTTTTCAGCGACTGACTGAAGAGAAGTAAACCTAGAAGTATTGTCAAATCTATCACATTTATTTCATAAACTGCTCGTTTTTAAATCAGACTGCAAATAAAATGCACTAGTTGTGATTTGATGGTTTGCCCAAGAGAAAAAAAACACAATAAATCTCACACACAATAAGTTTTGAATCCTGGAGTTTCAGGGAAAAAAAGCAACAAATCGTTTTGTCAAAATGTTAGCGTGATAAAATGTTATTTGTCGAAACATTAGACAAAATGTTAGTGTAAAAGCCAATTTTTCGTATTGTATTTTTCAGCGACTGACTAAAAAGAACCAAACCTAGAACCATTGACAAATATATCAAATTTATTTTATACATTAGTCGTTTTTTAAATCAGCCTGCAAATAAAATGCACTTCTTGTGTTTCTATTGTTTGCCCAAGAGAAAAACACAATAAATCTCACACATAATAAGTCTCGAATCCTGGAGTTTTGGGGAAACAAAAACGCAACAAATTGTTTTGTCAAAAATGAAAGCATGATACAATGTTATTTGTCGAAACATTAGACAAAATGTTAGCGCAAAAGCCAATTTTTCGTATTGTATTTTTCAGCAACTTACTAAAAAGCCTGGAACCAAACCTAGAACCATTGACAAATATATCAAATTTATTTTATACATCAGTTGTTGTTTTTTTTATTCAGACTGCAAATAAATTGCACTTGTTGTGATTTGATGGTTTGCCCAAGAGAAAAACACAATAAATCTCACACACAATAACTCTCAAATCCTAGAGTTTCGGGGGAAAAAAAGTACAACAAATCGTTTTATCAAAAATTGTTAGCGTGATAAAATGTTATTTGTCGAAACATTAGACAAAATGTTAGTGTAAATGTAAATTTTTCATTTTAGATTTTTCATCGACTGATTAGTTTTAAGAGAACTAAACCTAGAAATATCGACAAGTATATCAAATTTATTTTATACATTAGTCGTTTTTTAATTCAGACTGCAAATAATATGACGAAAAGTTTTTTTTGTTTTATTTATTTATTTATTTTGTAACATATTTAATTAAATATTATGTCACAGACGTGAATACATCCCAGCAGACACACAACATCATAAGATGTTAATATTAGGTTAGATTTAGATCACCAGCGACTAAAGACAATGTTATTTTGATGTCCAATAACGAAATGAAACTATGTTGATATTTAGTTGATTTTAGGTTGTGTTGGAAAGTGACCAAAATCCATCGTTGAGCCAACTTCTTAAACCAACATCATATTGACATCAAACGCTGACATTTATTCGTCAGGTATGGCAACCAAAATCCAACGTCTGATAGACGTCAGAGTGGTAACATCCAATCAACATCAAGCTGTAACATCATTAGACGTTGTATTTTGGTTGCTTTTCAATGCAACCTAAAAGCAACAAATTATCAACGTCTAATGATGTTACAGCTTGATGTTGATTGGATGTTGGTCGTTGATTGAAACACTGGTCATTGACGTTGGGTTCTGACATCAACACAATTTTTATTTCCAAACAACATGCAATGTCCCACGACACTGGAGTTCAAAATCAATCTGATGTTATGTTGACATCCTGTGCCTACTGGAATTAATTTGATATTTTAAAATAATATAAAATAAAATAAAGTAAAAATAGAACAAACTATAAAAATAAATAAAAACATAAAACATATAAATCTTAATAGGGAAAAAATACAAATTTCAATTAATAATTAAATAGTACAAAAAATGTATTAAAGGTAAAACGTAATTAAGATCATTAAAATAATTTATGAAATCAAAGTAAAAAAAAAAAAAAAAAAACAGTACCATAAATAAATCTTTAAATAAATATAAATTTTAAAAATACGTACAGTTATAACCAAAATAATTGTAAATAAAATCTTGTAATGTTTGAACAAATTAAAAGAAAATCTGACTAAAAGTCATGGAGTTCATTGATTAAATAAATAGAAATATAAAATATATATTTATATATGATATGTTATATATATATATATATATATATCAATATGTTAACAATAAAATGCAGATCCAACCATGTAATACATCAAATAAACATTATAATAAATAATAAAATCACCCCAAAGCAGAATAAAAAAAATACATTAAATGTAAAATGTAATTAAGCCAATAAAAGTATTCATTAAGTCACAGTTAAAATACTTGAAATAGTATAATAAATAAATATACATTTTAAAAATAAGTACAATTATCACCATTTGAATAAAAAAAATCTGAATAAAAGTCATGAAATTAATTGATTAAATGGATAAAAACTAACATTAAAAATGCATGTCAATAAACAATATAATAAATTCATAAAAAAAAACAAAGATGCACAATTATAAACCAAATAGTTGAATAAATTACAAGAAAATCTTAGTAAAAAGTCATGCAATTCATTGATTAAATAAATACAAATATTAAATATATTTTAAAAATTACTTAATATTAAAAATGAAGATAAATCAATAAAAAATACTTAAAATAATAAAAAAAATAAGTAAAATTATCACCATAATAATTGAATAAACTAAAAGAAAATCTGAATAAAGTCATGGAATTCATTGATTAAATAAATAAATAAACAAAAAAAATATTAACCTTAAAAATGCATGTCAAATTAACACTATAATAAATGAATAAAGTTCCCTGCAAGACATACAATTATAACTATAATAATTGAATTAAAAAAAAAATATCATTCAGTAAATAAATTTAGAAGAAAAAAAACATTAATTAACAATAAAAATGCAGATGCAACCATGCAATACATCAAATAAACATTATAATAAATTGCTAAAATTCCCCCAAAGCTGATTCAGATCAGTGAATATCACCACTACCACAAAGATTAAATCAAATCTGCTGACTGTGTTTGTGTGCCATCATGCAATGCTTCTGCTTTCAGTGCATCAGTCAACTGACTTGTTGCTTCGCACAGGCTTTATAACACAATATCCTGCAGTCTAATATTCCTCCAGGTGGTCAAACTAACCTTGAGGGAATCTTCCAGAAGCTGTGAAAGACAGCAGATCAGCTGAAGCCACTAAAAGCAGCTAAAGGTTTGATCTACAGCCGACTGCATGATCGCAGGGAGGAAGAGAGCTCAGAATGGATTGCCTCGCGGCTTTTATAAACAGCCATAAATTAGGACAAATTTGTCAAACGAGAAGAGACACAGTGAGTATGGAGTCAAGGCTCGGAGCAGCGCAAATAAAAGCGGTATCACAACATCTCATCCATTACGCTGTCAGACCAGCGCTGCGGGCCGCCGTCTCGTGACAATATGCAGATATATGGCTGACGATAACGGGCCCGGCTGATTTACTGTGACCACAAGAGATGTTTACCAGCACCTGCCCAAACGCAAAGCAAACAAACCCCAGGACAAACAGCGGCAGGAATCACTCCACGCATCCATCAGTGCGCAAAATCTGACAGGAAGACACGAAACACCATGACTGCTTCGACATCTGAACACTTTCTTGAGGAAAAAACTGTACTCTGTGATATTATGTGTGGTTTTTAATGCTCATAAGCGTTGTTAGGTGACTTCTAAGAGTTGCTATGCACTTGTGAACGTTCTAAGAGTGGCTATGTGGTTGCTAGGGTGTTGCTAAGGAGTTCTAATGGTTGGTATAGTGTTATCAGCATTCCTGTGGGGTTAGAAAGGTGTTGATAAAGAGTTATAAGGGTTTATTTTGCACTTGTTAGTGTTGAAAGAGTGGCTATGTGGTTGCTAGGGTGTTGCTAAGGTGCTTTAAAAGTTGTTATGTGGTTGATAAGGTGTTCTAGGGGTTGCAATACAGTTACTATGATGTTTCTAAGTGGCTCCAAGTGTTGTTTTGCACTTACTAGTGTTCATAGAGTGGCTGTGTGGTTGCTAGGGTGTTGCTAAGGTGCTTTAAAAGTTGTTATGTGGTTGATAAGGTGTTTTAAGGGTTGCAATACAGTAACAAGGGTGTTTTAAGGAGTTCCGAGAGTTGTTTTGCACTTGCTATTGTTCAAAAAGTGGCTATGTGGTTGCTAGGGTGTTGCTAAGGTGCTTTAATAGTTGTTATGTGGTTGCTGAAGTGTTCTAAGGGTTGCAATACAGTTACTATGGTGTTTCTAAAATGGTTACAGTAGTTGTATTGCACTTGCTAGAGTTCAGTAAGTGACTGTGTGGTTGCTAGGGTGTTGCTAAAGGGTTGAAATAGTTGTTATGTGGTTGTTGAAGTGTTCTAGGGGTTGCAATACAGTTACTATGATGTTTCTAAGTGGCTCCAAGTGTTGTTTTGCACTTACTAGTGTTCATAGAGTGGCTGTGTGGTTGCTAGGGTGTTGCTAAGATGCTTTAAAAGTTATGTGGTTGATAAGGTGTTCTAAGGGTCGCAATACAGTAACAAGGGTGTTTTAAGGAGTTCCGAGAGTTGTTTTGCACTTGCTATTGTTCAAAAAGTGTCTATGTGGTTGCTAGGGTGTTGCTAAGGTGCTTTAATAGTTGTTATGTGGTTGCTGAAGTGTTCTAAGGGTTGCAATACAGTTACTATGGTGTTTCTAAAAGGGTTCCAGTAGTTGTATTGCACTTGCTAGTGTTCAATAAGTGACTGTGTGGTTGCTAGGGTGTTGCTAAAGGGTTGAAATAGTTGTTATGTGGTTGTTGAAGTGTTCTAGGGGTTGCAATACAGTTACTATGATGTTTCTAAGTGGCTCCAAGTGTTGTTTTGCACTTACTAGTGTTCATATAGTGACTGTGTGGTTGCTAGGGTGTTGCTAAGGTGCTTTAAAAGTTGTTATGTGGTTGATAAGGTGTTCTAAGGGTTGCAATACAGTAACAAGGGTGTTTTAAGGAGTTCCGAGAGTTGTTTTGCACTTGCCATTGTTCAAAAAGTGGCTATGTGGTTGCTAGGGTGTTGCTAAGGTGCTTTAATAGTTGTTATGTGGTTGCTGAAGTGTTCTAAGGGTTGCAATACAGTTACTATGGTGTTTCTAAAAGGGTTTCAGTAGTTGTATTGCACTTGCTAGTGTTCAATAAGTGACTGTGTGGTTGCTAGGGTGTTGCTAAGGGGTTAAAATAGTTGTTATGTGGTTGTTGAAGTGTTCTAGGGGTTGCCATACAGGTACTAGGGTGTTTTAAGGTGTTCTAAGAATAGTCGTGAACTTTCTAGTGTTCAAACAGTGGATATGTGATTGCTTGGGTGTTGCTAACGCCTGTTTCACACCGCAAGCGTCAGCGGCGCGTGAGCAGAGCGTGAGCAGCGCGTTTGTCGAGCAGTAGCAGCACGCAGGCGTTTGCCTTTCACACCAGCTGCGTCTGCAGCGCGCAGCTCTTCGGCAGCTGCTGCTGAGATCAACCTATCTCTGTCTATTCTATCTAGTTACCCCTCTATATACAAATACACTTTTTAAACTTTTCATCTGCACCAAGGCCCCTCCTATGCTGTTTCATTAACCTGCAAATGTTTATTTTACAAATTTTATAGATCAAATAGTACTGTATGCTTCTAAAGCTAACTTATATGAGAAGTGTCTACAGTCAGAAGACAATCGCCTGTGATATCATGTCATTTGTTATTTGATTATCAGGTTGCTGTAGACCTAGTTATAATCATATTTATACAATATAGTTATAATGATATTTATACATGATCAAACTAGTGTTACTTTCTCCGCTTCAGTGATGTCCAGCGGCAGAATAACAGCTCGTTAATTCATGCTCGTGCAGAGGATGAGACGGACAAAAGTAACCAATGCATGCCCTTCTTTTACTTATTTTCGTGTTGTCAGATTCACAGTGCAAACAGCTCCCGGTAGGAATAACTCGAGTGAACATAAAACAAAGCCGATTAAAACTTTCTTGCTCTGCTCAGCTGCACAGAACACAGCGAGCTCACATCATCCAGCATGCGTGTCGCACTACACTACCCACAATACACTTCGCTATGGACTACAAATCCCGTAAATATTCCATTTCCCCTCTCCTACAACACTAGTGTGCAACTTAAGCAAAACTGATAGTAAAATTGTTTTACATTCGGTTTTGTAGTTCGGGCCTAAATAAATGTTTGTTGCCGTTTTTAATCGTTTTAAGTTCATTTGAAAGACTATATATAAACCATTTGACATTATTAACGCATTTATTTGGTAAAATTGCTACTTTTTACTGTCATTTAATGTGTTTTGGTCATTATCAATGCACTGTCACTTTAATTGAGCGTGAGCAGCGCGTCAAAAATAGACCCAGTGCCGAAACTATCGCTGCACTGCTGCTTCGGCGACGCTCACGCCTCGCTCTGACGCGCTGCTGCTGCGTGCGGTATGAAAGCTCTAATCTGTTAACATAGACGCCGAAAACACACGCGCTGCTCACGCTCTGCTCACGCGCCGCTGACGCTTGCGGTGTGAAACAGGCGTAAGGCATTTTATTAGTTGCTATGTGGTTCCTGAAGTGTTCTAAGGGTTGCTATACAGTTACTATTATGTTTCTAAAGGGTTCCAAGAGCTGTTTTGCACTTGCTAGTGTTCAATGTGGTTGCTAGGGGGTTGTAATAGTTGATATGTTGATGGTAAAGTGTTCTCAGGGTTGCTATACTGTTACAAGGGTGTTGCTAAGGAGTTCTAAAGGTTGATATGTATTTTACTTTTCTAGGAGTGGCTATTTGGTTGCTAGGGTTTGGCTAAGGGGTTTTAATAGTTGCTATGTGGTTGTTAAAGTGTTTAAAGGGTTGCTACATGGTTACTAGGGTGTAGCTAATGTTTTCTTATGATTGTTCTGCACTTTCCAGCCTGGTCTTAGCTGGTCAGGCTGGAAAGTGACCAGCTAAAACCATCTAAAACAACCTTGACCATCCTGGTTTAGGCTGGACATAGCTGGTTTTGGCTGGGCTCCCAGCCTGGCTAGGCTGGTCAAGCTGGTTTTACCTTGTCATTTCCCAGCCTGTCCAGCTAAAACCAGGCTGGAAATGGCTGGAAACCAGCCTGTGGCCAAAACCCCTATAAGTGGCCAAAACCCCTATAAAACCAGCCAACCAGCCTAGGCTGGTTTAAGCTGGATTTTTCAGCAGGGTTTAGAGTTGCGGTAGAATTGCTTGGGTGTTAAGAAGCATTCTAACGGTTGTTTTGCACTTGCTAGTGTTCAAAGAGTGACTATGTGGTTGCTAGGGTGTTGCTAAGGGAAAGTAATAGATGCTTTATGGTTGCTAAAACATTCTCAGAGTTGCCGTGGTGTTACTAGGGTAATGCTAATGGGTTCTAAGCCTTGTAGCAAAATTGTTCTGATAGTATATATGGGGTTGCTAGGGTGTTGCTAGGTGTTCTAATAATTGTTTTGTGATTGGTTAATTGTTGCGATAGCAGCTGTGGTTGCTAGGGTGTTCTTAGAGTTGCTATTCTGCTACTATGGCGTTGCTAGGATTTTCTAATGGTTGTCATGCACTTGCTAGTGTTTCAAGAGAGGATATTGCTGTTCTGTTTCTAGGGTGTTGCCAGGTCTTCTAAAAACAGCTATACGGCTAGTAGAGAGTTTTAAATGCTGTTGCTATGTAGTTGTTAAATGGTTGCAAATCAAAAGTTCTAAAACATCAAAAAAGCTGTACACTTCACTGGGGTTTTATTCAATTCCGGCCTGGAAGGAACAGGATCATACCTGCACCGTCGCCACAAAAGCGCTTTGCATATTTCTCTGCATACTTGCATAACTCAGCAAGGGCCTCATGAATATTCAGCAGAGTTTCTGATGCTGGTAATTGCTCTCCTGAACTGAGGATAAAAACAATGATAGCAGGGGAGCGTGAAGGAGATCTGGGCTTACGGAGAATCTGGGACGAGCGTTAATCAAACAAACACTTCAGACGGACATCAGCGCGTCCACGAACCTGTGTTTTCCTATGGCGTAATGCAGATTTCATAAAGGCAGGAGCGGAGGAATGAGGAGCTGTGTTTACATTCAGATATTTTTATTTGAATTTTGGAACATCAGATTTAAAAAATGGAATGAAAATGCCCAACCATGGCTCATTCTGAAAATGTACCTCTATATACATTTCTGGAGACTGTGAAATAAGTCCCGGGGGTATGTTTGTTTGTTTTTTTTTTGCAGTTTTTGTTTTTGCGAATTGACAAGAGGTTGCTGTGTATGCTTTTTTGAGATCTCTAATTTCTTCCACGAGTGCCATTCGCATCTGCTGTTCTCACGTAAATCCACCAGAGGCTGCTGTCGACTGACTGTTCGACTGACTGAATGTCTGAAAAATTGACTGACCCACCCTCCAACCAACACTTTTCAAGAGCAATCCAGAAGAAGAAAAGCCCTCGTCTGATTTTTACAATGTTTTCAGATTTTACCACATTCTCGCCCTGTTATTTACCGTTCTTCACCGAACTCGAATCCCGTCCTTGTGGTAAACTCCACTCCGTGTCTCAAGTCCATCGGCGTACACGACAAGCTAATGGGACAAACTGGTTACAGCAGGAATGCTGTCCATACGGAGGTAATCGGCCAGCTGGTAAGCGCGAAAAGAAATATCGTCATACCTAGCGTTCGTTTAAAAATTAAATGCAGCCATATGTACCTCCGGCTACATAATTTACGGTCTCCAGAAACGTATATAGGGCTACGTTTTCAGAATGAGCCTATATTGGAAATAGCAAGATGTGCATAAATTTAAAAAAGTAGGATAAACGTTTTATTTGATAAGTAAAAATGTGCATAAAGTTCAATGGAAACATATGTTTTGAATATATTCCATTTATGCGCATCAAAAAGTCATGTGATTTTGTTTTAACGGTGTGACGAAGCCGTAGGTGACGACATGGAAACAGTGAAAATCCGAAATAGTGGAGCTTTAATAAACGAACAGCAAAATAAATGTACATGCAGAGTCACGATCATAAACAGGCAAACGATAACGGTCCAAAACAGGCAAACAAAGCAGAGTCCGAAATCCAAAGAAGCAGTGGTCAATAGGCAGGCAAAAGATCACAACAAGGCAAACACAACAGTAACGCCGAGGCGTCAGCTTCAACGCTTCCCATTCATTTTCAATGGGTGACGTCAGGCATTGCCGAACTGCATTGTGGATCTGTCGGCGCCGTTTCAGTGGCGTTGTTCGCTGCAGAAGTTGGGACTTTTTCAACTTTTTAAGCACCGACGGAATCATCAGCCAATCAGATCGCTGTATGCAAATACCCCAGCTCAGACAGTAGCTGATTGCTGACTAATCGACGATCGTGTCAGCCCCAACTTCAGACACGCCCTCTGTCAAGCGTTGAAGCTTCGTGTGAATGAGTCGCAAGGAAACGCTCGGTAAGGCAGTGGAACTGGCAATACTTTGTCATAGATATATTCATTAGATACATAGTGCTGTCGCCCACAACAAGAAGGTCGCTGGTTCGAGCCTCGGCTTGTTCAGCTGGCCTTTCTGGGTGGAGTTTGCATGTTCTCCCCACGTTCGCGTGAGTTTCCTTCGGTTTCCCCCACAGTCCAAAGACATGCTGTACAGGTGAATTGGGTAGGCTAAATTGGGTTGTACGTAGTGTATGAGCGTGAATGAGTGTGTATGGATGTTTCCCAGAGATGGGTTGCAGCTGGAAAACATGTGCTGGATAAATTAGTGGTTCATTCCGCTGTGGCAACCCCAGGATTATTAAAGGGACTAAGCCGAAAAAGAAAATGAATGAATGATATCGCATACGGACCCTTAGCATGGGTCAATATTGCTGCCACATTTGTACAGTGCTCCCAGGGCAAATGTCATTCAACCGCACTAGTCAAGACTAAAGCCAATGTGAAGACTCTGGACATTAGCGCTGTGTACAAATGTAGTAACGAGCAAACAAAGAAAACAAAGCACAAAGGCAGAACATTTCATAGGTAACATTTCGTTTTTTACGTTTTGGTATGTTACAAACTTTTGTGCTCAACAAGTAACGTTATTAATGATAATACAGTCCCTTACTGCATTCACCATACGGCAAAGCAGCACCAACTCGCACTAAATACTAGGCTTATGCTAGTTTTATTGAATAAAATCAGCAAACAATGTAAATAGTATATGACAACAAGACGCTGGGGTAACAGAAACTGGTTTTATTGTCGGCTAAGTGAAGGAGTTGTTCATAACGAGGATTCAATCACAAACGAATCGCTCCCTCCGTTAGCATTAGAAGTGAAAGCAGGAGAGGAGGGAGGATAATACATTTCCATGCACACAAACACACGCTCTTTGTCGGCAATGCCCGTGAGGTCACTTATCAATCAATGTAGAAAAGTGATTTGAAATTATAATTTAATTTCATAAAATCATAATAAAAAAAATTTGCATACTGACCAACGGAAAAAAAACCCAATCACAGATGTATATATGTGCTTATATCTTCTATATGTAAATACTTCTAATGTAAATATCTATGATACTTTGCAAAGAGAAGGTCTACACAGTGTGTTTATATATGGTGGTAACAAAAAGTACTACCGAGGAAACGCGCAGTCAATATTCTGGAGAGAGCTCCCTCTAGTGGTGGGATGAACAAGTCTCCACTCATTCATTATAAACAGATCATGTGATGATAAAAATGTGTGCTGTAGTGCTGTCAAAAGTATACAATTCTGTACCAATCGATAATTTAAATGTAAAATGTCAATTTCTCGCTAACATCTGCTCTGCACGTTTATAAACACCACCATCAAGACAAACACAATAGTAAAGAAACGCTCGGTAAGGCAGTCGAACTGGCAATACTTCGTAAAGAGAAAGTCTACACAGTGTGTTTATATATGGTGGTAACAGAAAATACGACAGAGGAAACGCGCGGTCAATATTCTGGAGAGAGCTCCCTCTAGTGGTGGGACAAACGAGCCTTTGCCTTGTTCGTTAAAAATTGATCATGTGATGAAAAAAGTGTGATGTAGTGTTGTCAAGGATATCGAATTTGATACCAATCGATACTGAAATTTCAAAATGTCAACTTCTCGCCAACATTTGCGCTGCATGTTTATTAACACCACTGTCAAGGCAAACACAATAGTAAGGAAACACTCGGTGAAGCAGTGGAACTGGCAATACTTCACAAAAAGTCTACACAGTGTGTTTATATATGGTGGTAACAGAAAATACGACAGAGGAAACGCGCAGTCAATATTCTGGAGAGAGCTCCCTCTAGTGGTGGGACAAACAAGCCTCCGCCTCAATCGTTAAAAATTGATCATGTTATGAAAAAAGTGTGATGTAGTGTTTTCAAGAGTATCAAATTTGATACCAATCGATACTGAAATTTCAAAATGTCAACTTCTCGCCAACATTTGCGCTGCATGTTTATTAACACCACTGTCAAGGCAAACACAATAGTAAGGAAACACTCGGTAAGGCAGTGGAACTGGCAATACTGTGTAAAGAGAAAGTCTACACAGTGTGTTTATATATGGTGGTAACAGAAAATACCACACAGGAAATGCACAGTCAATATTCTGGAGAGAGCTCCCTCTAGTGGTGGGACGAATGAGCCTCCGCCTCATTCGTTACAAACAGATCATGCAATGAAAAATGTGTGTGATGTAGTGCTGTCAAAAGTTTCGAATTTGGTACCAATCAATACTGAAATTTAAAAACGTAAATTTCTCGCTAACATTTACGCTGCATGTTTATAAACACCACCGTCAAGGCAAACACAATAGTAAGGAAACGCTCGGTAAGGCAGTGGAACTGGCAATACTTCACAAAAAGAGAAAGTCTACACAGTGTGTTTATATATGGTGGTAACAGAAAATACGACAGAGGAAACGCGCAGTCAATATTCTGGAGAGAGCTCCCTCTAATGGTGGGACGAAAGAGCATCCATCTCATTTGTTAAAAACTGATCATGTGATGAAAAAAGTGTGATGTAGTGTTGTCAAGGGTATCGAATTCGATACCAATCGATACTGAAAATTCAAAATGTCAACTTCTTGCTTACATTTGCACTGCACGTTTATTAGCACCACTGTCAAGGCAAACACAATAGTAAGGAAACGCTCGGTAAGGCAGTGGAACTGGCAATACTTCGTAAAGAGAAGGTCTACACAGTGTGTTTACATATAGTGGTAACAGAAAATACGACAGAGGAAATGCACAGTCAATACTCTGGAGAGAGCTCCCTCTAGTGGTGGGATGAATGAGTCTCCACCTCATTTGCTACAAACAGATCATGTGATAATAAAAATGTGTGTGATGTAGTCTTGTCAAAAGTATCGAATTCGGTACCAATCAATACTGAAAATGAAAACGTCAACTTCTCGTTACATTAAAATTCTGCACGTTATAAACAACACCGATTGCTCAACAGAAATGACTGTGATTGGCCCTGAAGCTCATGAGTTCACTACTTTACTTTTTTTTTTCAATTAAAGTATCGATTAGTACTGAACTCGATACTTTTGACAGCACTACATCACACACATTGTTTTCATCACATGATTTGTTTCATTCCACCCTAGAAGGAGCTCTCTCCAGAATATTTACCACTAGTGTGACGGGACGCATTAATGGACCAAGCAGCAAGTCCAGTACTTTGCAAAAACCCCTTGGCCATCAGTCCATCAGTGTTATTATTATTATATTATTATTAGCTCCAAAACTGTCTTGAGCGTCTGTCTGCGCTCTCAAAGAGCGTTTCACGCCTCCAAAAGCCACCGCATTGCGTTTCATCTTAGTCTTTTGAAGCGGAATTCATTTAATAGAGAAGAAAAAAGCCCACCGTGGCTTCTCCAAACCCACTAAACTACATTTTTAAGTCTGATTATCAGGAAGTGTCGATTTTGATCTCTTTTGTTTCTCACCGAAAGGAAACGCTGCTTTATTCGTAAATGTTTTATTTAATATTAAAGTTTTGCGCATAAATCTACTTCACATCGTTGGATATCTTCGCATCTTTTCTGATTGAGCCTCATTAAACCAGAATCTTCCGTTCAGATCTCCAGCGAAGGAGAAGACAAGCCAGCGAGGCCTGAAAAGAGAAGCAGAAAAACTCCAGAGAGAAAACGCACCGACATTTCCCATCTGCCCTCTGACTGAGGCGTAATTAAAGTCTGCGGTGACGTCTGTCGCTCACACAGCAGGAGAGAACAATCCGGAAAGAGCCTCGGAAAAATCAATAGAACAACAACAACAGACTTCAGTCACTTTACCATCCATCGGGGAAAACTTTTAATATGAGTTTTATAGGGAAATGTCATGTTGAGCGTTGAACCAAACACACATCAAAACTCTTGGTAAAACACAAGGGTTGAGTCCAGAATGAATTAATATAAGATACTCTCACCACGTGCCAAAATGCAAACTTAAAAATAGAATAAAAATGATAGATACAGTAAAATAGAAAGGGAAGGACACACCAAAGTATGAACGCACACATACAAATATATTAAATCATAAAACGAAGAGCACAACTATATTAATAAAAAAAAAGGAAATTAATTACTGAATAGATATAAACAATAATAACGGCATACATGAATGCAAAAAAATAATGAATTATACGCAATAAATACAGACTAACAGTATTCGTTCATTCATTTTCCTTTAGCTTAGTCACATATTTAACGGGGGTCGCCACAGCGGAATGAACCGCCAACTATTCCAGCATATGTTTTACACAGCGGATGCCCTTCCAGCCACAACACAGTACTAGGAAACACTCATACACACTCACATTCACACACACCCATACACTACGGGCAAATTAGTTCACCCAATTCACCTATAGCGCATGCGTTTGGACTGTGAATGAAACTGGAGAACCCAGAGGAAACCCACGCCAGCACGGGGAGAACATGCAAACGCCATAAAGAAATGCCAACTATTGAACTCGAACCAGAGACCTTCTTGCTGTGAGGCCACAGTGCTAACCACTGAGCCACTCATACTCAAATCCCAGTGTTTAAAATTAGACTGGCAGAAAGCATAAATGACATGTGATTTCCCCTTACTAGAGGTTGGCTAAAGTGTTTTTTGATGGCAAAAGCTGGAATTTTAAATGTTAAGGAATTGGAACAACCTTCAATCCGCTGGTTAAGTGTGACGTCACGCGAAAGGGCTTCCAGGAACAAGCGCTCTATGAAACTGAATGGGGAGACTCATCAAATGGTAATAACTAACGTTTACAAAGTGCTGTAATCGCTTCGAAAATCACGATCGCAATGTATATATATATATATATATATATACAACAGTTCTGTCTGTTTCTCAAATCTGATTGGCTGATAGCCATGAGATATTCTGCAATATGGGGAGACTCATCAAATGGTAATAACAAACGTTTACAAAGTGCTGTAATCGTTTCGAAAATCACGATCGCAATGTGTGTGTATATATATATATATATATATATATATATATATATATATATATACACACACAACAGTTCTGTCTGTTTCTCAAATCTGATTGGCTGATAGCCATGAGATATTCTGCAATAACTCCTACAGCCTCTTTACCCTTTGTGTATTACTCCGCCCACATACAGCCAGCAAAAAGCAGACACTACGGATCTAAAGTTTAAAAGATGCACGCTCAGCTGTTTAACTGTCAGCTTATGATTTAAATCCGGAAGAAAGCAGTTCCTCATACAAAGGGGTTTTTGAGACTCCACATGTTTGATTTTGTTTTTAAAATACACAATTATGCCGTCAAACTGTTGTATTAACGCAATATTACACGCATAGCAGTGCGATATGGCTGTGTAACGGCACGAGGCCGCGCCACGATTCGCATCATGGACGTGCAGCCGACGAATCTGCATGATGCGATCATGTCAATATGGAGCAAAATCTCTGAAGAGTATTTCCAGCAGCTTGTTGAATTTATGCCATGAAGGATTAAGGCAGTTCTGAATGCAAATGGGGATCCAACCCGGCGCTAGTAAGGTGTACCTAATAAAGTGGCCGGTAAATGTGTATGTTCATACATTAAAAAAAATACTAAATATTAAAATCTTTAAGATGCCGATGACCCACACAGTTTTGTGAAAATAGATAGTTCAAGTCATTGGTAACTAATAAAGTTATGGTACCAATTCGATTGTAATATGTGCACCTTTTGTAAAGCTGTATTGAAACAATAATTATTGTGAAAAGCGCTGTACAAATAAAGTCGAATTGAATTGAATTAAAAAAGGGTCTATATGACCACAAAACTCTGCTATGCATCCCACACAGCGTCTGATGTT
Source organism: Danio rerio (assembly GCF_052040795.2). NCBI lineage: Eukaryota > Metazoa > Chordata > Actinopteri > Cypriniformes > Danionidae > Danio > Danio rerio. The sequence continues at coordinate 4,098,672 of NC_141042.1, forward strand.
ATGATCACAGCAGAAATCAGACAGTCTCGGAGCCGCTCTCAGTCAAATATACATGAGCGCCATCAATCATTGATGATATTATATCAGCAGCGCGGACGGACGGACGAACGCTCGGCTCTTCCCCGACAGTACCATGATCTCAGCGCTGAAATGTCGAGCTGACCTTCCGGGGTTTTTACGAGCCGCCGGCGTTTTCTGGTGTGAAGAGCGAATCATCCGTCTCTCCGTCTCCCACTGACCCGTCGCCTGCTGACCTTTAGCATCCGTCACAAACGCATTAAACGCGTCGACAGCGCACGCTCTCTGAAGCCTGTCAAACAAACACTTAACGCACAGGCGTAGCTAGACAACACATAGGCCTACAGTAAAGTTAAAAAAGAGCTCAGCTGGCATCGGGTTTCTCTCTGAGGATTCTCCTACAACAGGGAATTGTTACAAATGACACTGCAAAACACTGTGCAGTTGAAGTCATGAATTATTAGGCCTGCTTCAAATACTTCCCAAATTACGTTTCATTTTTTACACAATATTTCCTATAATGTTTTTTCTTCTGGAGAAAGTCTTATTTGTTTTATTTCGGCTAGAATAAAAGCGCTTTTTAATTGTTTTAAAACTATTTCAAGGACAAGTTTATAAAGTTAAATTTATTAAATTTATCCTTCAGCAATATTAAAACTATTATGTTTGGAAATGTGTAAAAACTGCCTCTCCGTTAAACAGAAATTGGGGAAATAATATACAGAGGGGCTATTAATTTTGACTTCAACTGTATATCTCTTCTAAAAACAAAACTCCATCTCTGGTGACATCATCAAGAACTTGTGTATTTTTTTTTTTTTTTAGCAGCTTTTAGTAAATTTTGTAATTTTCACCATCCAATCAACTGAATTTAGTTTTTAGTGTTTTTTTGCTTCACTTGTTTCATTTTGTTACTAAATAAATCACTATACAAAATTTTTGCACTACATATAAGCAATTTACTACTATATTTTACACACACACACACACAACAAAACTATTCAACTTCCCCCGCCAAAAAACTATGTCCCTTCACCGATGACATCACCAAGTACTTGCCTTTTTTGACTCCGCCTCTCAAACCACCAAATATACAGTTGAAGTCAGAATTATTTGCCCCCCTGAATTATTAGCGCCCCTGTTTATTTTTTTCCCCCAATTTCTGTTTAATGGAGGGAAGATTGTTTCAGCAAATTTTTAAGTATAATAGTTTAAAAGCCTATTTCTAATAACTGATTTATTTTATCTTTGCCATGATGACAGTAAATAATATTTGACTAGATATTTTTCAAGACACTCCAATAGAGCTTTAAGTGTCATTTAAAGGCTTAACTAGGTTAATTAGGTTAACTAGGCAGGTGAGGGTAATTAGTCAAGTTATTCTATATCAATGGTTTGTTCTGTAGACTGTCTGAAAAAAAATTTGCTTAAAGGGGTGTATAATTTTGACCCAAAAATGGTTTTTAAAAAATTAAAAACTGCTTTTATTCTTGCCAAAATAAAACAAATAAGAATTTCTCCAAAAGAAAAAATATTATCAGACATACTGTGAAAATTTCCTTGCTCTGTTAAAAATTATTTGGGAAATATTTAAAAAAAGAAAAAAATCTAAAGGGGGCTAATAATTCTGACTTCAACTGTATATGTTAAAAACTTTTTGCCATTCAATCAACTGAAAATGGACAAAAACTAAAGTATCGTTTAGCATTGTTTTCTAACTGACAACCTCGTTTCACCAAAAAAAAAAAAAAAATACACTATAAAAATTGAGTGAAATTTTTGGACCGAATATGAATATTTCACTACTATATTTTACACGCACTGCATAAACATTCGATTTTCAAAACAAAATTGCAGCTAAAATGATCACCCTTTTCTGATGACATCACCAAGTCCTTGCTATTTTTGACTCCGCCCCTCAAACCACTAAATCTATACTTTACAAACTTTTCGCCATCCAATTAAAAATAAACTAAAATAAATTGTTCTCTAATTAACGATTTTGTTTCATAAAAAAAGTACTATACAAATTTCGCGGAATTGACGATCCATGATGAAAATAGACAAAAATAAGATGTTTAGTATTTTTTTCTAATTAATAAAAAAAAAATTACTATACAAATTTTGTGGAATTGGCAACCCAATAATAAATGATAAATCAGGCAAAAGTGAGTGAAATTTGCGAATTTATAATTTATACGGGCACAACAAAAACATTCAACTTGAAACAATGCATCAAAAACAAACTTCCTTCTCTGATGACATCAAAAAGTACTTGCCTTTTTTGACTCCACCCCTCAAACCACCTGCTCTATACTTTACAAACTTTTTGCTATTCAATCAACTAAAAATAGACAAATATAAGGTGACTTTTGTAATTTTTGTCAAATTAACGATCTTGTTTCGTCAAAAAAAAAAAACATTTTGCAAATTTAAAGAAACTCACTTTTCCCTGATTTATCATGAGTCGCCAATTCAACGAAATTTGTATAGTACATATAAATTTAGTTGAATTGGCGACTCATGATAAATCAGGGAAAAGTGAGTTTTTCGAAATTTGCTAAATGTTTGAATTTTACTTTTTTTGCAAACACATCAAAAACGTTTGACTTCTAAAACAACAAATGCACCTAAAACAAACTTCCTTCTCCAATGAGATCAACAAGTTCTCGCGTTTTTTTAAAACCGCCTCTCACACCATAAAAATCTATACTTAAACTTTTCGCCATCCAATCAACTGAAAATAGACAAAATAAGGTTTTAGTATTTTTCTCTAATTAATTAATTAATCAAAAAAAAAAATACTATACAAATTTTGTGGAAATGGCCACCAATGATGCGTGAGTGAAATTTGCTACATTTTTGAATTTAGCAAAATTCTATTTTCACAAGCACAACAAAAACTTTCGGCTTTCCAAAAAAAAAAATAAATAAATAAAATGCACCTAAAACAATCTCCTTTCACTGATGACATCACCAAGTACTTGTCTTTTTTTAACTCTGCCCCTCAAAAGCACTAAATCTATACAAACTTTTCGCCATCCAGTCAACTGAAAATAGACAAAAATAATGTATCGTTCAGCGTTGTTCTCTAATTGACGATCTTGTTTCACCAAGATGTACAAACAAATTTCGCTAAATTTTTGGACCAAGTATAAGCAATTCACAACATTTTACACACAACAAAAATGTTCAAAAAGCAAATGCACCAAAAACAAACTCCTGTGTTTAATGACATCACCAAGTCCTAGCCCTATTTGATTCCACCCATCAAATCAAACTTTGCCTTTTAATCCACTGAAACTGGACAAAAAATAAAGTATCGTTTAGCATTGTTTTGTAATTGACGATTTTGTTTCATCAAAAAAAATAAATAAATAAAAATTAAAATTATTATACAAAATATGTGGAATTGGTGACCCATGATGAAAATAGACAAAAATAAGGTAATGTTTAGTATTTCTCTCTAATTAATTAAAAAAAAAAAAAAAAAAAAAAAATATATATATATATATATATATATATATATATATATATATATATATATATATATATATATATATATATATATACACACACACACACAAATATATATATATATACACACACACACAAATTTCGGGGATGAGTGAGTGAGTGAAATTCATGAAAGTTTAGGATTTCGCAAAATTCTAATTTTTACATGCACAACAAAAACTTTCAACTAACAAAAAGCACCAAAAACGAACTCCCTTCTTCAGTGATATCAAGAAGTCCTTGCCTCGTTTAGTATTTTTCTGGAATTAATTAATAAAAAAAATACTATACAAATTTTGTGGAAATGGTGACCAATAATAAATCAGTGAAATTTGCTACATTTTTTGATTTCGCAAAATTCTATTTTTCACACGCACAACAAAAACTTTCAACTTTCCAAAAATAAATGCACCTAAAACAATCTCTCTTCACCGATGACATCACCAAGTCCTTGCCTCTTTTAACTCTGCCCATCAAACTACTAAATCTATACTTTACAAACTTTTCGTTGATCATTCATTCAACTGAAAATAGACAAAAAAATGTATTGACGATCTTGTTTCATCAAAAAAATTTACTATACAAAATTCATGCAATTGATGAAAATGGTGATGAAAATAGAAAAAAGCACCAAATCTATGCTTTACAAACTTTTCGCAATCCAATCAACTGAATTGATGATTTATTTCCCCAAAAAAATCACTATAAAAATTTGGCGAACTTTTTGAAATATAAACAATTCACTACAACAAAACGCTCGACTTTCAAAAAGAAATGCACCTAAAACGATCTCCCTTTTTTTACTTTACATATGTGCTTTACAGATTAGATTACGGCAGCTCCTTAAAAAAACAAATAACACACTTTCCGCAGATGCTTGAATCCTCTTCTCAAGTCTTTCCCTCTATGTGAACTCGTTTCAATTCCCGGCGGCGCCAAACAAACACTCTTCCTCCATGTTGTCATCATTCTTTCATACGCAGGTACACATCAAACCCATTAAAGTGTCAGGATTGGATGCACAAAGAGTTTCCTGGAAGCGCTGCAGTCGGCACTGAACAAGCGGGAGCCGTATTAATACACAAGTACACTCACGTGCAGCGCACACTGTAAAATTGATGACCTTTCGCTAGTGAACTTCATTTTAGTGTGCTCGCCGACTCTCACTGCGAGTAGGACAAGTAAAACGTCTGTATTTAGGAGGCAGTTAGAGAACTGCATACTAGATCCTTCTACAGCCTAGATAGACAGCTGCCTATTAAGAGAACGACAGATTTGGAACACCCTCTTTATAAATTTAGTCTCTATTTCAGAGGTTGCCATAGATAATTTATTGGGTGTTTATTATAATTGGTTATTATTTTAAAATAAATAAATATTTTTGTTGCCAGAATAGCATGATACTATGAACGAATGAATGAATTAAAAAAAAATAATATAGACGAACATTAAAAATACATGAAAGATGAACTAATTAAAATATGAACTAATTAAAAAAATAACATAGACGAAAATACATGAAAGAGTGATATAATAAATATAATAGACAAATATTAAATAAAGAAAAATGAATGAATGATTAATAAATAAACAAACATTAATAATACATGACTAAATGAATGATAAAAATAGTCGAGAATCAAAAAACACACAAATGAATGAATGATAAGTAATTAAATACAATAGACAAATAATAAAAATAAATGAATAAATGAACAAACGGATGATAAATAAATAAGAATTAATATTACATGACACAATTAATGATTAAAAGTCAAATAACTAAAATACACAATGATTGAATGAATGATAAATAAAACAGAAAAAAATACACAAATGAATTAATAAAATAAAATTATAAATATGGTATGAAGAATGAATGCAATCAATGAACAATATAAATCTGTTTGTATGAATGAATAAATAAATGAATGAATAAATGAATACACAAACAAAATTGTAAATAAATGTGCTTACTTGGCAAGGTATAATTAATTAATGAAATCAATGAATAAAATAATTAAATTTGTTTGTTTGAATGAATGAATGAATGAATGAATGAATACACAAACAAAATTGTAAATAATGTGCTAAGGCAAGGTATAATTAAGGAATGAAATTAATGAATAAAATAATTAAATTTGTTTGTTTGAATGAATGAATGAATGAATAAATGAATACACAAACAAAGTTGTAAATAAACATGCTTACATGACAATGTATAATTAATTAATGAAATCAATGAATAAAATATTTAAATTTGTTTGTTTGAATGAATCAATGAATGAATGAATGAATACACAAACAAAATTGTAAATAATGTGCTAAGGCAAGGTATAATTAAGGAATGAAATCAATGAATAAAATAATTAAATTTGTTTGTTTGTTTGAATGAATGAATGAATGAATGAATGAATCAGTGAGTGAGTGAGTGAGTGAGTGAGTGAGTGAGTGAGTGAGTGAATGAATGAATGAATAAATGAATACACAAACAAAATTGTAAATAAACATGCTTACATGGCAAGGTATAATTAATGAATGAAATCAATGAATAAAATAATTAAATTTGTTTGTTTGAATGAATGAATGAATGAAAACACAAACAAAACTAAAAGTACACAAATGAGTGAATGAATGTATTAACACAAAAAATCTTAATGAATAAGTTTAAAAGCATGATATAAAGAATGAATGCAATCAATGGATAAAATAAATGCAATTGTATGTATGAATGAATGAATGAATACACAAATAAATTTGTAAATAAATATGCTTACAGTGGTATAATGAATGAATGAATGAAATTAATGAATAGAATAATAACATTTGTTTGTTTTTTCGTTTGAATGAATGAATGAATGAATTAATGAATCAATTTTCTTTTCGGCTCAGTCCCTTTATTAATCAGGGGTCCCCCCAGCAGAATGAACCGCCAACTTATCCACCATATGTTTTATGCAGCAGGTGCCCTTCAAGCTGCAACCCAGTACTGGGAAACATCTATACACACTCATTCACACACACACACACACACAAACATACACTACACACAATTTTAGCTTACCCAATTCCCCTACAGCGCATGTCTTTGGACTTGCAGGGAAAACCCGAGCTATTAATGAATAAAAAATAAATAATATGGAAAAACATTAACAATACATGAATGAGTGAGTGAAAAAATAAATGAAAGACAAACATTAACATTACATGAATGAATGAATGAATGAATGAATGAATGAATATAAATGAATGAATGAATACACAAATAAAATTATAAATAAATATGCTTACATGACATGGTACAATGAATGAACGATATTAATGAATGAAATATTTAAATTAGTTTGTATGAGTGAATGAATAAATACACAAATAAAATCGTAAATAAATATGCTTATATGTGATGGCACAATGAATGAAATCGATGGCTCAGTGCACTGTCGCCTCACAGCAGTATGGTGAAACATGCGCTATAGGTGAACTGATAAACTACATTGGCTGTAGTGTATGAGTGTGTGTGTGGATGAGAGTGTATAGGTGTTTCCCAGTACTGGGTTGCAGCTGGAAGAGCATTTAATTTGTTTGTTTGAATGAATGAATGAATGAATGAAGCATAAATAATATTAACATAAATAATGAATGAATGAATATTCCATATGCTAAATATTCTTCCTGTATATAATTTTCAGACTTCCGAGGCAAAATATCATCAAAAAAACAAACATTAACCTTAAGAAAAATTAATACAATTGTAAAATTTATATTTATAAAAATGAATATAAATTATATAATAAGTAGTGCATTAAAATCTTTGCAATTTATTGATTTGTGAGAAGAATAAACTAGTGACACATTACGCCTGAATACTACAGCACATAATGAATCTCTTCTGTCAGGAAAGAAGCATCGACGTCACTAAATGTTTCAAGTTAAAGCTCTGAAAGGAAAAAAGCTAGGTTGTCATGACCCAGCATTGGCTGAAATGTAGATAATGCCAACCATTTGGCTAAAAAGAGTAAATTAAAGACAGGATTTTGCCTATATTTGACCCAACATTGGGTTCCGACATCAAAGGAGTTTTATTCTATTCATCTTAGTATCTGACAACAATGCAACATTATCATAAGAAGTTAAGAGTGAAGCATCACAGAGAGAGAGAGAGACTCTGACAGGAGATGTAAAGCTAATTACAATTGAACCTTTTTTCCTTTACCTGTTTTAAATTACATCAATGCTTATGCACTGCCCCCGGCCACTTTATTAGGTACACCTGTTCAACTGCTCGTCAACTCAAATTTCTAATCAGCCAATCACATGGCAGCAACTCCATGTAGACATGGTCAAGACGTAGAAAGGTGATTTAAGTGACTTTGAAGGTGGCATGGTTGTTGGTGTGAGACGGGCTGGTCTGAGTATTTCAGAAACTGCTGATCTACTGAAATTTTCACGCACGGCCATCTCTAGGGTTTACAGAGAATGGTCCGAAAAAGAGAAAATATTCAGTGAGCGGCAGATCTGTGGGCGATAATGCCTTGTTGATGCCAGAGGAGAATGGCCAGACTGGTTCCAGATGATAGAAAGGCAACAGTAACTCAAATAAGCACTCTTTACAACCGAACGCACAACACGTCCAACCTTGAGGCAGATGGGCTACAGCAGCAGAAGACCACAAGGGTGCCGCTCCTGTCAGCTAAGAACAGGAAACTGAGGCTACAATTCACACAGACTCACCAAAACTGGACAATGGAGGATTGGAGAAACGTTGCTGCTCTGATGAGTCTCCATTTCGGCTGCCACATTCAGATGGTCGGGTCAGAATTTGGCATCAACAACATGAAAGCATGGATCCATCCTGCCTTGTATCAGCGGTTCAGGCTGGTGGTGGTGGTGTAATGGTGTGGGGGAGATTTTCTTGGCACACTCTGAGCTCATAAGTACCAGTTGAGCATCATGTCAACGCCACAGCCTACCTGAGTATTGCTGCTGACTATGTCCATCCCTTTATAATCACAGTGTACTCATCTTCTGATGGCTACTTCCAGCAGGATAACACACCATGTCATAAAGTGCCAATCATCTCAGACTGGTTTCTTGAACATGACAATGAGTTCACTGTACTCAAATGGCCTCCACAGTCACCAGATCTCAATCCAATAGAGACCCTTTAAGATGTGGGGGAACAGGAGATTCACATCATGGATGTGCAGCCGACAAATCTGCTGCAACTGCTAATCATGTCAATATGGAGCAAAATCTCTGAGGAATATTTCCAGTAGCTTGTTGAATCTGTTCCAC
>NC_141042.1:4110000-4205000 GCF_052040795.2 Danio rerio
TAATAATTCAGGAGGGCTTATAATTCTGACTTCAAGTGTATAATTGTCATTAAAACAGTCAACACAGTAAAAAAAATCTGAATAAACTGTAGATCTAACAATTCACAATTTAGGTAATAATACGTAATAATTATCAGTATATTTGCAATGATTCATTTATAACCATCTCTCTTTATCTTTCAGACTCCTCCCATTACCTTAATAGACTACTTAATAGACTTCCGTTCTGGCCCCGCCCGTTTAGAAAACGCGCTGTTTGCAGCCACGCCCATTAATCGTGTTCATTAGCATATTTCACCTGGATTTGCCAGAAATTATAAAATTAGTAACTTACCAAAAAGAGTATAATGATATTTATAATAATAATAATAATAATAATAACGATAATAATAATAGTTATTATTATTATTATTATTATTATTATTAATAACAATAATTAAAACAGTAATACTAACAAAACAACAACAATAACATTACTAATAAAAATAATATCAATAATAATAATAATAATATTAATAATAACAATAATAATAACAACAATAAGAACAGTAATAATAATAATAACATTAACAACAACAACAACAATAATAAAAATAGTAATAATAATAATAATAATAACAATAATAAAAACTGGGTATAATTATTATATATACACTCTTAAAAAATTAATACATAAAAATGCGATATAAGGCCCATATGTAAAATATGAAATTGTGATAATTAAATATAAAAAATATGTCATCACGATGAAGTATTAAACAAGCCAATAGTTAATTTGATTAAATACAATAACAATTAAAAAGCATTATTTTATTCGAATAATGAGAATTAAATTAATTAATAAAAAAATAAACTTTACTCCAAAAACACACGTTATAATTGTGATCCAAACGTAAAAATACTATTGCGCATATTTCTATGAAAATTGTATTTTAAACTTCTGCATAAAACTTCATTAAGTAAAAAATTTAATAATGATTAATAATGCTTTTAATAAATAATTATAAATAAATTACTATTAATAATACAAATTTAAATTAAACATTATTTACATATTTAATAATAATAATTATATATATATATATATATATATATATATATATATATATATATATATATATATATATATATAAATTGTAATAATAATAATAATATTTATGTGAAAAAACTAGATTGTATAATAATGTATTGTTAATTTTTTATTACAATTAATTCATTTGATTAAATATTTAAATGATATTAACTGTATTTACAGAATAAATCTAAAAATGTAGAAAGCGCATAGAAAATAAAAAAATGATATTAATAAATAAGGTTTACCAGCACACAATGTATTTTTGAGTAAATTACGATATTAAAAGCCTTTTGTCTATTAATAATTTCATAAACGTCTAAAATAAATAAAATAAATCTGCAGAATTATCATTACAATTAATTCAATTGGCGGATTATTTAAAAGTTATAGTGACAATATTTACATATTGCAAAGTATTTATATTCATTAATTTTTTTTTAGAAAAAGGACATAAAAATCAACTTAAAAATAACAGATTTATCAAAACATGACCTGTTTCTGTGTGTAAAATTCTGTAAAAATACCCTTGTTTACTAATAATTTTATAAATAAAGAAATTCAAATAAAAATAATTACTTAAAATTACATTAACATTATAAACACACTGCATTGAATATTTCTTCTAAAAATAAAACAAGCATGTAAATAAATATCAAAATTAAACAGAAGTGACAACACAAATATTTATTTTTGCATGTAACATAATGTAAAAAAAAGTTTTTGTTGTTCCGCTAATAATTTTGGATACTCTCTGTTGTTTTATTAATAATTTTGTACACTATTATTTATTTATAAATAAATAATAATAATTATTGATAGATTAGAGAAGCTGATAATGCGCTGGGGGATACTTACCAGTGCATTTACTACACTGCAAAACGTGTACAAAAAGTTAACTCAAACCATTTGAGGAAACCGATTGCAACAAACCATATAAGTTCAAAAACTAATCATATTAAGTACTGTGAACTTAATCCATTTTAGTAAATGAAGTGTGTGACAGCTTACCTCCGTGTGGAGGGCTTTCCCGCCGCAACCAGTTTGTCCAGTTAGCTCGTCGTGTATGTCGGCGGGGTGGAGAGCGAGTTTTGTTGGCATGTGGTATTTGAATTGTATTATAACTCATAATTGCGACTTTATAACTCAAAATTGCGACTTTATAACTCACACGTCCGCCAAAGTGTTTTTGTGCTGCAGAAAAGAGAGCACTATTCTAAAAACCTTCAGCTGTATGCTTTTTTTTGCGGGGTCAGTTGCTATGATGCAGATTATGCTTGATGTAAGATTATTTCATGACAGTTGTGTGGTATAGTCCGGTCCTGCCTCCACTGTGATTATGACACTAATTGGCGTTGCGTTTTATCAAACTGCAATGGTTAGACACTAGAGATGCTCAAAAAGGAAAAAAACAAACAAAAAAAAAAAAACAACGTGTCGATGACATTGACAACAATAGAAAACAAATTCTCTGTGTGAGACAAAAACCTTTTGGTGGACACCTAGTCTAATTGTCCGGTCACATCTAACGTGATATTTCAACGCTATCTCACAACAATTTCTCATTGACAAACAATACTTCGGGTGAAGCAGTGGCGCAGTAGGTAGTGCTGTCGCCTCACAGCAAGGAGGTTGCTGGGTCGCTGGTTCGAATCTCGGCTCAGTTGGCGTTTCTGTGTGGAGTTTGCATGTTCTCTCCGCGTTCGGGTGGGTTTCCTCCGGGTGCTCCGGTTTCCCCCCACTGTCCAAAGACATTCGGTACAGGTGTGTATGTGTGTGTATGTTTCCCAGAGATGGGTTGCAGCTGGAAGGGCATCTGCTGTGTAAAAACGTGCTGGATAAGTTGGCGGTTCATTCCGCTGTGGCGACTCCGGATTAATAAAGGGACTAAGGCGACAAGAAAATGAATGAATGAATGAAATTATAGCTTTGGCTAATTTGTATGAAATCGTAGGATCTCATTCGTACAATTTAGTATGATTTGCTCATCCCCTAATGATGGTTGGGTTTAGGGGCAAGGTTTGGGGCCATTCTTCCTTTTAAAAAATGTGTACGAATTTGTATGGATTAGCCAAATTATGAATAAACATGACTTAAATTCAGCAGCTAGCAGCATTCTGTTGCTAGAAGGGATACAACAGCGATCCGAATGTTGACGAAAATTTGTAATATTATTTATTAAATTACATATCAATTGTATTTTATTAGCATCTGCCCCTAACTCGACCCTAAACTTAACCCTCACGGCAATGTGAAAACTATTATTTTTGCTGTACAGTGTCAGAAACGATGCTATATTGACATGAGTGTCCCCAGCTGTATTCCATCTAGACTTCAGCATGCTGCTGGAGAGGGTGAAGTCTAAATGGGATACAGCTGAGGATACTCGCGTCAATACAACATAATCTAATAGGTGTTTCTGGTTGTGTTCTATTCCCAGTCATCCCTGCTATGTTTTAGACTATTGAATATTCGCAATAATATTTGTAAAGGAAACATAGACCCTATATGTGCCATTTTACATATATTTTAATTAATATGGAAAAAGAGTGTATGTTTTTACCAAAACAAATATTGGATTTCTTTTTTTTTTATTCATGTGTGTAAAATAATAAATTGCACAAAAGTCATGGGGGTTTTTTCTAAAGAAGTTGTTACTCTACCCCGTTTAGAGCATCATTATGGCCGTTTTATGTTATAACCATGGCCTGTAAAATATTTGGACGTAGTGTCCGTGACGTCACCCATAGGTTTCTAAAGAGCGCAAAAGAAGCCACAAGTAGGCGCGGCCAACCGTCGCCATTTTGTTCGCGCGTCATCACACCCACGGCGGGATACCAAACAAGGGCAAAGAGAAAATAAAAAATATAATGTTCCTAAAGGCAAATTTTACTGGGCATCCTTCATTGACACAACAGACTGGAAAAAAGCCTGGCTATTACCTCATAAGTACTGCATTTCCAATAAAACAAAAGAGGTTCATTTCAAAATTCTTCATAAAATATACCCAGTAAACGGTACTTTGGCAAAGTATTTGGAGATTGACAGTTTATGCACATTTTGTAAGAGTGAAGACGAAACGCTGATTCACATATTTTTTCAATGTGAAAGTACAAAAAACTTTTGGAAAAACTTATATCTCCATATAGGTAACCACATTGCTTCTTCCAGACCCTTTCATCTTCAGGATGTCGTTTGTTATTATGGAGGTGGGGCTGATGTATCAGAGAATTACATTATTGACTTTTTTATTTTGTATGGAAAATATTTTATCCATAAACAAAAATTCTCCTGTTCGCAGCCTTCTTTTTCACATTTTTTAATAGAAATTGATGTTTTTATTAAATCTCTTAGATTAGTTAATAATAAGAAAAGTGATAGATTTTTAGTTCTTTATGATAAATATTTTGGAAACAGCACGGTTACATAAGTCCTCCTTTCCTCTTGCTGTATTTGTGTTATGTATGTTTAATTTTATTTATTTATTTATTTTTTCTCCCTTTTGTTTCTTTTTTTATTTAATTTTTAAAGTTTATATTGTTTATCCTGATCTGTTATTGTCATTGTGTTCTTTTGTGTAAATTGTTGAATTTTGTATGTTTGTTATTGTGGTCAATAAAAAAAAAAAAAAAAAAAAAAACAAGGGCAAAGAGGCGGAGAGTGAGCGGAGCTACAGACACCTGCTGACAGTTTGCTTGGACCTGGTTCAGACACACTTTACTTTGGGAGAATGCTTAATACTTTATCACCTGTGACTCGTTTGTATTCTGACCACTTGTGCTTGAATGTATACTATATCAATAAAGTGTTTAGACTTTAAAAACACTGCTGTAATACATTGAGCCACTAAACATTGTTCATATGACGTTTTTCAACAGGGGGAAAACGCTAAATACTTCCAAACACTTCAGATATAGTCTGTGTTAGTTTATGTAAGACTATTGATGAAATCCAGCTTAACACTGTATGACAACGCTTCATATGACTGTTCTAGAGCCTACAGCTAATCATTTCGTCAGCTCTAAATATAAATATAAACGATAAATGATCTTAAATAAAACAAATACATGTATAGAGTTGGTATATAAGTATGTAACTTTACTCACATGGGAAACGGAGGCCACGTGAATGGTTTGTGAGCACAATTAAGTGCACTCAGCATGCCATGCCATCTAATAATTGTAGGAAACAAGTCTAAAAGGCAGTTGACTGTGTAAAGCCACGTAAAACATCACAGAAATACGATAAATATGCCGAGTTCAGTGGCTAATCTGCAGGATTCAGCTGAGGTGACGTGACGGCGACCAACGAGACCTAGCTGTCACTCAAGTGGCCACGCCCTTAAGTATGCAAACTTAATATAACTTAATATAAAGAAAACGGATGAGTTATTAAAAAATTCACCCCCTCACAGTTGTCATGAAGGGTAATATTAGCTGTATGAACCAAAATCTTTCTTTGTACCAGGCTGTAAACACCTTTTTTTCTGCTGTAAAGTTGGCCATTCTAACAGTGGGCTCAATTGAAATTTGCTCTATTTTGGAGCCATGAGCGGCCACGACCAGCGGAATTTCGGATGAATTGCAGTTTTAGTTACTTCCGTATTGGCTTCCTGAGGGAGAGCGGGAGGTTGCCGCTTGGTTATAACTAATGTGGTTCAAACGACGGGTCTGCGACAAACTACGGTTTTAGGTCACTACGTTGTTATTTTCCCAAGCGTTGCACTGTACTATGCTAGTTTAGCCACAAGTTATGTCGTTGTTCGGGAAACGCACCCCAGGTTTATAAAGACTGAATCAATCTGGAGCTGGTAAATCTCTGGAAGTTTTGGCGCAGCAGAAGGCGACCCCTTGAACTTTATAAATGCGTATTCTTATCCTCCTCTGTTTGAGACGCACCTATGCCACGCGTGTGGGTAGTCGCACATGCTGATCGGTTTTGCGTGAGAGCCAAAGTTAGCCTGAGCGGAGGCCAGTCGGCACCAGATCGCGTTGGCAAGCAGGAGCATCTTCTGGAGATCCAATCCTCCACAGCAGTCGCAAAAAAAAAACTCCTCCTGCAGCCGCCAACTGTTACACAACACGCTCTTCCGTTCTAGCCTGATTTCATGATTCATTTACACTTTTGAAAGGGATACCCTGAAGGCTTCTCCTTCTACAACTAAATCTCTGGTCCCTGCTTTCGCTCTGATTTAGCGATAAATGTTGGGTGCGACTGGAATAAAAGCCAAAAACAGCATCCATCAAACCGCTCCTGTCAGTCGTGCGCTCATTAGATTGAGTGCGCTAATGAAAGCGCTTGCTAGCGTAGCGGGCTAATGGACAGACTTGAGATTTCAGTCGTCTTCTGGCTCCTCTGCATTATGGGATATCTATGGCAACTGTCTGACGGATGGCACAAGTAGGCGAGGGTGCTAAACTCTGACAGAAAACCAAGGCACTTCCTTCTGTCAGTGGATGGCTTGCAGTTTTATGCACGACGGTGGAGAAAAAAAAAACAACACCATCCCCACAGACATGCTAATACTATAAATACTTCATCCAATGCGGCATACATTTCACCACGAATAATCAGCTTGATATACTCTAAAGCTGCATTCATTAAGAAATACCATTTTAAAGCTAACTTTACTACATGTTCTAAGTTTTTAGCCTGTTTGCGAGTACTAACTTGCGATTAGAATTAGCATTACTGTACTTCTTAAAGCATTTTTAAAGTTTATTGCAACAAACATGTCTTGCTGTTGTGTTTTAAGTATGGTTGTTTGTTATCACTAATAAAAAAACTGCTTAAACCAGCCTAGGTTTGCTGGTTTTAGAGGGGTTTTGGTCACTTCCAGGCTGGTTTCCAGCCATTTCCAGCCTGGTCCTAGCAGGTCAGGCTGGGAGATGACCAACTAAAACCAGCTGGACCAGCCTAGCCAGGCTGGGAGCCCGGCTAAAATCAGCTATGTCTAGCTTAAACCAGGCTGGTCAGGATGATTTTAGCTGGATTTAGCTGGTCATTTTCCAGCCTGGTCTTAGCTGGTCAGGCTGGAAAATGACCAGCTAAATCCAGCTAAAATCATCCTGACCAGCCTGGTTTAAGCTAGACATAGCTGATTTTGGTCAAGCTGGTTTTAGCTGGTCATCTCCCAGCCTGACCAGCTAAAACCAGGCTGGAAATTTCCTGGAAACAAGCCTGAAAATGGCCAAAACCCCTCTAAAACTAGGCCCCTCTAAAACTAGGCTGGTCACCCTGCTGAAAAATCCAGCTTAAACCAGCCTAGGCTGGTTGACTGGTTTTAGCTGGTCAACCAGGCTGGTTTTAGAGGGGTTTTGGCCACTTCCAGGCTGGTTTCCAGCCATTTCCAGCCTGGTCTTAGCTGGTCAGGCTGGGAGCCCAGCCAAAACCAGCTATGTCCAGCTTAAACCAGGCTGGTCAAGCTGGTTTTAGCTGGTCATTTTCCAGCCTGACCAGCTAAGACCAGGCTGGAAATGGCTGGAAACCAGCCTGGAAGTGGCCAAAACCCCTCTAAAACCAGCCTGGTCGACCAGCTAAAACCAGCCAACCAGCCTAGGCTGGTTTAAGCTGGATTTTTTAGCAGGGCAACCAGCTAAAACCAGCCAACTAGCTAAAACTAGGCTGGTTTAAGTTGGATTTATCAGCAAGGATTAGCCATTAGCATGTTTGTGGATGCTAACTTGATAAAAGAAACTGAGATAAACCCTAATTACAAACTTGAAAGTATTACTTTAACCACAGTTTATCGCAACAAACATGTCTGTTTTAAGTACGATTGTTTGTTATTAGCCATTAGCATGTTTGCGAACGTTAACTTGCTAAAGAAACTAAGACAAACTTGAATGCGAATGGCACTCACGACAGAAATTTGAGACCTGAAAAAGTGTACACAGCGGCCTCTGGTGGATTCACGAAAACAAAAACTGCAAAAAATTGCAGCTGTATGCTGTGCATACTAATTAGCATTTTTGCAGAAGTAGATAGACGCGGGTCCAAAAATAAATTCAGCTCTGCAGAAACTTCCTGTCTGAAGAGAGGTGTTAAAACTGAACACAGAACACAGAAAGTTGTATGCTTTTTTGTTGTGCAGAGAATTCGTAGAAAAAAGAGGAAGTATGTCTAAGGTGCGGCCAATGGAGGACTGAACAATTACTGACAAGTGACGTTACACCAAAACTCCACCTTTTAAGATCAGTTGTGTATATATGCTGGAGTAAGGAAATGTATGTTAGTTGCGAACCTCCTGAATGTAATTCTTGTATTGCATTGGGGTAACGTAACCCAGAGCTCTGTCATCGAATTATTCACTTGTATCTAATAAATTACTAATATTTTTGGCATTGAAGAAAACACTCTCCAGACCTTTTCTTATTGAACACGAATAGAATTGGCTAGATATTCCAACACTATATTAATAAATGATACAAACCGTATATACAAACCAAGCAGTAAAGCAGTAAATAACCACCAACCAACCACTTCGCAACATACTAAAACGCACCTAAAATGATCATGCAACCATTTCATAAAACTTTAGACAACACTTCTGCACTCACAGAGTGCATATCTGTTGTCTGAAATCCTCACAGTTTTACTCATGCAATAATTTGCAGGTCTAAAACTCCACCAACTTGATCTAATTGGGCCGAATGTAAAAAATAGATGCTCCAAAACACGCCAAAAATCAACCTGTCGCCTCCGCAAGGCGAGCCTCTCCCGGGACCGTCTGTTATATGAAGTCTTGACATGTCTTTCAACATTAGTTCCTACTTCATCTTTCCTCATCTCTTCATAAGAGATGTTTGCGCTAGATGTACGCCCACCCCAAGGGTAGTGTGCTGAATATAGCAGCCAATGATGAACTTCTTAATGAGTGTCGGTTGCTATGAAACAACAGTTGGTTAATTGTTAATTCACGCCTGGCACTAAGACGGAACATTTGCCGGCGATGTGGGCTGACTCTTGTCAACCTGTGTGATTCAGCTGATGGTAAGTTTAGCTTGTGTGGTGTCACATGTGATCATGTATGAACATGGTGGCCAACTTGCATGACTCAGTACAAAAAATCCGGCATCAGTTAGTAATGTTTTGTTTAAGGGGGGTGTCTACACAACACAGTTGTTGTTTAAAATGTAAAACTTCATGCGCATTTCGGCTGTTCCTTTACACACCGGCAGAATTTCACGAGGGAATAAATGTGCAAACTTCGAAAAGGGGTTTCATAGCGCATGTTTCTGAAGACTACCATTATTTTATTTGTGTATGTGCACTAGCAGGTGTTTCAATGCTAGTCAGGGATAATTTTTTGAAAACACAGACATCTAAATGCTAAATATTTCCAAAAACATTTCAGTTTAGCGCACATTTATCACGTAAACACATGCTAAGACAGAACGTACAAGAGCTTAAAGTTCTCAAGGCATGTTGTTAGCATGTTTGCTAATGCTAACATGAGCATGGTTCATTCATTTTCCTTCGGATTAGTCCCTTTATTAATCAGGGGTCGCCACAGCAGAATGTACCGCCAACTTATCCAGCATATATTTTATGCAGCGGATGCCATTCCAGCCACAACCCAACACTGGAAAACACCCATACACTCTTGCATTCACTATGGCCAATTTAGCTTACCCAATTCCTCTATAGTGCATGTGTTCGGGAAACCAAAGCACCCAGAGGAAACTCACACCAACATGGGGAGAACATGCAAACTCCACACAGAAATGCCAAATGACACTGAACCAGTGACCTTCTTGCTGTCAGGCGATTATACTAGCCACTGTGCCACCATGACGTCCCACATGCACATGGTGCTCTTAGTAAATTCAGCTTGTAGGATCAGTACACAATGTAGCATCAGTTACTTCATTCACTTTCCTTCGGCTTAGTCCCTTTATTAATCAGGGTTCCCCACAGTGGAATGAACTGCCAACTTATCCAGCATATGTTTTAGCTGCAACCCAGTACTGGGAAACACCCATACACACTAATTCACACTTATACACTACAACCAATTTAGTGTATTCAATTCCCCTATAGATGTACATGTGTTTGGACTGTGGGGGAAACCGGAGCACCCAGAGGAAACCCACGCCAACACGGGGAGAACATGCAAACTCCACACAGAAATGCCAACTGACCCAGCTGGGACTCGAACTAGTGACCTTCTTAATGTGAGGCGACAGTGCTAACCCCTAACCCACCATTTCAAGTTATAAATCAATAAAGAAAGAAAAAAGAAATTTAATTCCCAAACTATGTTGTTCTGTATGTTATTAGCATGCTATTAGCAAAGCTAATTCCAACTTATGGTCAGACGTTTGAAAAAGAAACCTAACTCAGAGTATTAAACAAAATTGTAACTTGTCAACACAAACACATTGTACACTTTTTAAATGACTGGTTTGAGTCATTATATGTTGTTATGGGCGGAGTGGTGGCACAGTGGGTAGTGCTGTCGCCTCACAGAAAGAAGGTCGCTGGTTTGAGCCTCGGCTGGGTCAGTTGGCATTTCTGTGTGGAGTTTGCATGTTTTCCCCGTGGTGGCGTGGGTTTCCTCCGGGTGCTCCGGTTTCCCCCACAGTCCAAACCAACGCAATCTCACGGCAATTCGTAGCTTTTTGATTTAGTGGCTAATTCGTATGAATTTGTACGATCTAATTTGTACAATTTGGCATGATTTGCTCATCGCCCAATGATGGTTGGGGTTAGGGGTGGGGTTAGGTTCCACACCTCCTTTTTAAAATAGTACATTTTCGTATGAATGAACTTCGTACGAATTAGCCACTAAACTGACAAAACGTAAAATACTTACGTTTCCTCATGAGATCAGGCTGGTCCAAACACATGTGCTATAGGGGAATTGGAAAGGGTAAAACTGACTGTAGTGTGTGTAAATGACAGTGTATGGGTGTTTCCCAGTAATGGGTTGCAGCTAAAAGGGCATCCGCTGTGCAGCATAGGTTGGCTGTTCATTCCGCTGTGGCAACTCCTGGATAATAAAGGGACTAAGCCGATAAGAAAATGAATGAATTATGTTAGCATGTATGCTAATGCTAATATGAGATTAGACAAAACAACTGTGGTTTTAATCTACTTTAGGCATCAATAGGGAGCTTTTATGTGTTTGCTAATGCTAAATTGTCCTTGGTGGTCTTGTACAATGCCTTTAACTACACTTAGCATCAATTAGCCGTGTACAAAAAAAAACAAGCGTATTCTGTTGATGGATCAGGAATGCTTCCCGCCAAAATGATGTCGTTTATACACAAGCAGGCGAGCTCCAGCTTTGGTTTCTGTCTGTGTCTCTATGCTGAACTACCAGCCCTGATTTACTACGCCGCTGCCATGTTGGCGCCAATTGAAAGTGGCAGAGGAGGCCGGTGCTGAATCCTAATGACGGAGCTGATTGCACCGCCGCTGTGGGGGAGATCTGGAGGAAAACGCCCAGCTGTTCTAGACCACCAGCGACTTTATACACTGGTGGAAAAAGAAACCCAAACAATAGACAGCATCACAGAAGATTCTAATGCTTTCCATGATCATAAACGATAAAATTTCAACCATTAAGGCCAGCACATTTGAATAGGTTCTAGTGGATTTTGTTTGGGGGGGGATTATAATAATTTCTGGTCCATTTTAGCACATCTAAATAGTTTCTTGTGCCTTACGGGGACATCTGAATAGCCTCTATTTAAACTTAAATAGTTTCTAGTGCATTATGAGGACATTTGAATAGTTTTAGTGCATTATGGGAACATTTGAATATTTTCTAGTGCATTATGGGGACATTTGAATATTTTCTAGTGCATTATGGGGACATTTGAATAGTTTAGTGCATTATGGGGACATTTGAATATTTTCTAGTGAATTATGGGGACATTTTAATATTTTCTAGTGCATTATGGGGACATTTGAATAGTTTTAGTGCATTATGGGGACATTTGAATATTTTCTAGTGCATTATGGGGACATTTGAATACTTTCTAGTGCATTATGGGGACATTTGAATAGTTTTAGTGCATTATGGGGACATTTGAATATTTTCTAGTGCATTATGGGGACATTTTAATATTTTCTAGTGCATTATGGGGACATTTGAATAGTTTTAGTGCATTATGGGGACATTTGAATATTTTCTAGTGCATTATGGGGACATTTAAATATTGTCTAGTGCATTATGGGGACATTTGAATATTTTCTAGTGCATTATGGGGACATTTGAATATTTTCTAGTGCATTATGGGAACATTTTAATATTTTAGTGCATTACGGGGACATTTTAATAGTTTTGACGTATTATGGGGACATTTACATATTTTCTAGTGCATTACGGGGACGTTTGAATAGTTTTTAGTGCATTGTGGGGACATTTTAATATTTTGTAGTGCATTACGGGGACGTTTCAATAGTTTTTAGTGCATTGTGGGGACATTTTAATATTTTCTAGTGCATTATGGGGACATTTGAATAGTTTCTAGTGCATTTTGAGGACATTTTGATAGTTTTTAGTGCATTATGGGGACATTTGAATAGGTTTTAGTGGATTTTGAGGACATTTTGATAGTTTTTAGTGCATTATGGGGACATTTGAATAGTTTCTAGTGCATTTTGAGGACATTTTGATAGTTTTTAGTGCATTATGGGGACATTTGAATAGGTTTTAGTGCATTTTGAGGACATTTTAATAGTTTCTAGTGCATTATGGGGACATTTGAATAGTTTTTTAGTGCATTATAGGGACATTTGAATAGTTTATAGAGCATTATGGGAAGATTTATCATATTTATGGGACATTTCAATTGTTTTTAGCACATTTTGGGGACATCTGGATAGTTTTTTTAACACATTTTGGAGACAATGTAATAGCTTCTAGTGCATTTTGGGGACATTTGAATAGATTAAAAGCCATTTTGGGGACATTTGAATAGTTTCTATAACATTTTGCATATTTCAGGGACATTTAAATAGTTTCTAGCACATTTTGGGACATTTGAATAGTTTTAGTGTATTTGGAGTCATTTGAATAGTTTCTAGCAAATGTTTTGGGGACATTTGAATATATTTTAGCACATTTTAGAAACACAAAAAGTTTTTAGTGCATATTGAGGACAGGTGAATAGGTTTCAGTGCATTTTGAGGACATTTTAATAGTTTCAAGTGCATTTTGGTGACATTTGAATGGTTTCTAGTACATTTTGGGGACATTTGAATGGTTTCTAGTACATTTTGGGGACATTTATTATATTTAGGGGACATTTTAATTGTTTCTATTATATTCCTGGGATATTTAAATAGGTTTTTAGTTTCTAGTGCATTTTGGAAACATTTAAATAGTTTATAGTGCATTATGGGGACAGTTGAATCATTTCTACTGCATTTTGGGGACATTTTAATAGTTTATAGTGCATTTTGGGAAAATTTATCATATTTAGGGGTCAATTTAATCGTTTCTAGCACATTTTAGGGACATTTGAATACATTTTAACACATTTTGGAAACAATGTAATAGCTTCTAGTGCATTTTGGGGATATTATAATAGTTCCTAGCACATTTTGGGGACATTTGAATAGTTTCTAATACACTGTACAGTTATTTGAATAGTTTCCAGTGTATTTTGGGGACATTTGAATCCTTTCTAGCACATTTTAGGGACATTTAGTATATTTAGGGGACATTTTAATAGTTTCTAGTGAATTTTGAGGGCATTTGAATAGTTTCTAGAGTATTTAGGGGACATTTTAATAGTTTCTAGTGAATTTTGAGGGCATTTGAATAGTTTCTAGAGTATTTAGGGGACATTTTAATAGTTTCTAGTGAATTTTGAGGGCATTTGAATAGTTTCTAGAGTATTTAGGGGACATTTGAATAGTTTCTAGTGAATTTTGAGGGCATTTGAATAGTTTCTAGAGTATTTAGGGGACATTTGAATAGTTTCTAGTGAATTTTGAGGGCATTTGAATAGTTTCTAGAGTATTTAGGGGACATTTGAATAGTTTCTAGTGAATTTTGAGGGCATTTGAATAGTTTCTAGAGTATTTAGGGGACATTCGAATAGTTCTTTAGTGTATTTTAGGGACATTTTAATAGTTTGTAGTGCATTTTTTGACATTTGAAAAGTTTCTAGCATATATTTTTGGGACATCTGAATAGATTTTAGCACATTTTTGGGACATTTGAATAAACTTAAGCACATTTTGAAAATATTTTAATAGTTTTTCAGTGCATTTTACAGTAGGTCATTTTAATAGTTTCTAGTACATCATGGGGACACTTAGCATATTTAAGAGACATTTAAATTAATTCCTAGTGTATTTTGGGACATTTGAATAGGTTAAAGTGCATTCTGGGGACATTTGAATAGTTTCTAAAACATTTTGCGTATTTAATAGTTTTTAGCACATTTTGGGGACATCTGGATAGATTTTAACACATTTTGGAGACAATGTAATAGCTTATAGTTTTTTTTTTGGGACATTTGAATAGGTTAAAGTGCATTCTGGGGATATTTGAAAAGTTTCTAAAACATTTTGCATATTTCGGGGACATTTAAATAGTTTCTAGCACATTTTGGGACATATGAATAGTTTCTAGTGCATTTGGAGACATTTTAGTTGTTTCTTCTGCATTTATGGGACAGTTAAATATTAGGGACATTCATAGTGTAATTTAAATAGTTTATTGTATACTCTGGGGACATTTGAATGTAGTGCATTTTGTTTGAGGGTCTAATAATATTGACCTTAAAATGGTTTTAACTAATTTAAAAACAGCATTTTCTAACTGAGGGAAAACAAATAAGAAAAAAAATGTTATAGGAAATATTGTGGAAAAAACCCTTGCTCTGTTAAACATCATTTAGGAAATATTTGAAAAAGAATAAAAATATCCCTGGAGGGCTAATAATTTTGACTTCACCTGTATATATACACAATAGCCTAAAAACAAGCAAAGCTTTACACAGGCTTTACGTGGCTTCAACATAATGAAGATTCAAGCGTCCAGCGCGAACACAGTTTTACTAAGTACACACTCATCAGCGCAACACTAACACTTCATTTGCGCTGAACAGGAAATCAATGAGCGACGAGGAAGGATGTCCTCCATTTTCCATGAGTGGAATAGGTCACGCGAATTAATAGTCTGCAAAGTAGCGTTCAGAATCAGGTGAAAAGGTCCATCTGAACCCTTTAATGGTCCACAAACGCCTTAACAAGCGACAATATTCATTTTTCTTTGGTCTAGTCCCTTTATTCATCAGGCGTCGCCATGGCAGAATGAAATGCCAATTTATCCAACATGTTTTACACAGCGGATGCCCTTCTATCGGCAACCCAGTACTGGGAAACATCCATACACACTCATTCACACACACACTCTCATACACTACATTCCAATTCACTTATAGCGCATCTTTTTTGGGGGAAACCAGAGCATTCGGAGGACACCCACGCCAACACAAGGAGAACATGCAAACTCCAAACCAAAATGTCACCTGATCCTGCTCACACTTCTTGTTGTGAGGCCTAAAGGCTTAAAAATCACACAAAGCCCTTTAGAAGCAACATCGCAATGGTTTAAAATCAGCCAGAACCCTTTAGCATCCAGGTCATGTGCTAAAAACCCAGGCAGAAGTCAACATATCTGACAGCGCTGACGATATTCTTGAGTTTCTGGAGTTGTCAGGGGTGGGATAAAGGCATTTTTAGTGGTGGGCTACAGGTCTTATCGCTGGCGCAGTGAGCTGACAGAGGCTGTAAGCTGCCATTGATCCTCCAGTGAATGGCACTGCGCCCGGATATAAATCACAGTGCTTGTAAAAGATGGAAACTCGCTGTACGGCTCAGACAGTTGTAAAGCTACAGTAGAAGATGCTTTCACTCTCTGGCTTACAGCGCTTGGTTGCTAGGGCGTTGCTATGCGGTTGCTATGATGTCCCAGTGATGTTATGATTCTCTTCTACACTGAAAAAAACCAAACAAATGACTTTTTGGTGTGGAAAATTGAATAAATGTACTGTCATAGCTTATCATGTAATATTAAATGTCAAGGAATATTCTAATAGTTAATATATATTCACTATGCAATAAGTTAAATAAATATATTTTACTATACATAACAAAATTAAAAACAATAAGAAATAACATGCTGCAATAACAATCAATAAACACAGAGTTCCCACTTGAAACCAAATATCAAATTCCCAAACTTTTCCCAGACTTTAAAATTCTGAATTTCCATGACCTATAATGAATCAAACAGGCCCCAGTAGTGATTTGCATAATATTAAACTGGTTTTAGCTTGAATATGAATTTACATGTTTTTATTAGCCACTATGAGAACAACAATGGATAATTTACCTCAGATTTGATTCAAAATACGTATGTTGGTGTGGATGTGAAGTGCTCCCAGTTTTACACACTAAACATGTAGCTTTATTGGTTTAACTTTTAACATCTAATCTTTGAAACAGTCATTTTTTAAAGCCCTCAAAAATATATATAATCCTGACAGTGGTTAAAAGGTACTGTCCAGTAACTGCATTCAGGCCCTTTCATCACTTATCCTTAACCCTAACCTTACCCTAACCCAAGCTAACAATAGACTAAAGTAAACTAAAATAAACCTAACACTAAGCCAAACTTAACCCTAACCTAACAATAAACTAAAGTAAACCTAACCCTAAGTCAAACGTAACCATAACCTAACCTAACAATAAACTAAACTAAAGTAAACCTAACCCTAAATCAAATTTAACCCTAACCTAACAATAAACTAAAGTAAACTAAACCCAACCTAACCCTAACCCAAACTTCACTCTATCCTAACAATAAACTAAACCAACCTACACCTAACCCTAAGTCAAACTTTACCCTAACCTGACCATAAACTAAACTTAAGTAAACCTAACCCTAAACCAAACTTAACCCTAACCTAACAATAAACTAAACTAAAGTAAACCTAACCCTAAGTTAAACAAAACCCTAACCTAACAATAAACTAAACTTAGGTAAACCTAACCCTAAATCAAATTTAACCCTAACCTAACAATAAACTAAAGTAAACTAAACCCAACATAACCCTAACCCAAACTTAACTCTATCCTAACAATAAACTAAACTAAACTAAACCTAACCCTAAGTCAAACTTTACCCTAACCTGCCCATAAACTAAAGTAGACTAAACCCAACCTAACCCTAACCCAAACTTAACTCTATCCTAACAATAATCTAAACTAAACTAAACCTAACCCTAAGTCAAACTTTACCCTAACCTGACCATAAACTAAAGTAGACTAAACCCAACCTAACCATAACCCAAACTTAACCCTAACCTAACATTAAACTAATGTAAACTCAACCTAACCTAAACTTAACCCTAACCTAACAATAAACTAAACTAATGTAAATTTAACCCAACCCAAACTTAACCCTAACCTAACAATAAACTAAAGTGAACTAATACATGGCTTGGTTGTTATAGACAGACAAAATAATTTTTATGAATGACGTGACATCTCAGTCTTCCTGGTTGACTATCGCTAAAGTTTTCATTTCCTCCATATTCCAGAATTGTCATTAACTATGGGAATGCTGTAAAGAGCTGTTATTTACAGCTGAAAACAAATAAACACGACCCAAAGACTACAGTCTATACGCTTATTTCACGCGGCCGCCATTTTAAAGAACCAAAGTGAGGAAGTGTGAAGAAACCCGTAAGTATATTACCAGCACTGTAAACGTTGCAGTAACATGCTGTGGACTACAAACCTCCAGCTGTTGCCGCGATTTTTAAAATGCAGAAATGGTGTAAACATCACTTTAAGATCATTCAGTAAGTTTATTTTAAACAATTAAAAGCAAATTAGGCATCAAACAACATCCCAATCTCAGTGATGCGCTTAAGTGTCCTCCTAGGCTTCAGTTCATGGCAGTTAAACACCGTGAGGATGCTTTCCTGCTTCAGCCTATGTAACCCTGTGAGTGATAAAACACTGCAGTCCTCTGTAGCACACCCTTGTGTCGTCTGTAATAGTGTTGTCCTGGTACTGAAGTTTTAAAACCGTCAAACATGGAAGCGCTGCTGAGCGCGGATGACTCGACTGATCTTCACGGCTGCTTCGCGCCCGTGTATCTGTGTTTGCACTCAGTTTACCGCTCTTCACCCAGTGCAAACACAGATACACGGAGTCTGGAGCGCGAAGCAGCCCTGAAGATCAGTCAGGTATCAGTGTGCTCGGTAAACAGCGGAGGGTGTACTGATGACCTTTTCGGCCAATCACAAGCATTTCTGTTGAACACGTGAACACAATGGCAAATCAGCGCTGTGCCTATCAACAGTGCCTTAAATGTTGGCGGGATATTGATGTATTTTCTTTTAATTCAGTATCGTGAGTCTAATATAGTGGAGGAGTCAGTTTACCCTGCTGAAAAATCCAGCTTAAACCAGCCTAGGCTGGTTGGCTGGTTTTAGCTGGTCAACCAGGCTGGTTTTAGAGGGGTTTTGGCCATTTCCAGGCTGGTTTCCAGCCATTTCCAGCCAGGTCTTAGCTGGTCAGGCTGGAAAATGACCAGCTAAATCCAGCTAAAACCAGCCTGGTTTAAGATAGACATGGCTGGTTTTGGCTGGGCTCCCAGCCTGGTTAGGCTGGTCAAGTTGTTTTAAGCTGGTCATCTCCTAGCCTGACCAGGCTGGAAATGGCTGGAAACCAGCCTGGAAATGGCTAAAACCCCTCTAAAACCAATCTGGTCTACCAGCTAAAACCAGCCAACCAGCCTATGCTGGTTTAAGCTTTTTTGTTTTAGTAAGGTATTGACTCGAGTTTGATAAATGGCATCTAAAACGTGTGCTTGGGAAAGAAAACGTTAGCTAACTAGTGCCATTTCCCTTAACTTAGCTGAAACTGAGCTCTGATATGCCTTTTTATTTTCACCATTCATTCAGACCGGACCTTCGGGTCACCGGGAAGGCGGTGAAATGATAAATTCATGTCACTTTCTCTTCACTGATAAGATATACAGCCAGCTACACAACATTCCTATGTAAAACCCAATGATACTTCCGGGTTTCTTCCCACCGCAGCCTCGATTTTGCTTTTAAAAATGGCGGCCGCGTGAAATCAATCTATAAGATTACAATAGCTTCACTCACTTTTAAGTGAAAGAATAAGGTCAATAAAAAAGTCAAATTTACAGCATATTTCACGAGTGGTATCATTCATTCACAGTATGGCTCAACACTCTAGCACATATTAAGGCGCTGTACAGACTTCAGGTTTTTCCTCAGTAATTATGCAGGCCTATAGCGGGATGTGCGCGGCATTTGGGGGAATCAGAAAGTCCATTTTATAGCTCACTAGCTTTGGATGAATTCATAAGCGTTGGTGGAGTCTCCCGCACTGTCCACTCCCTTCAGACTTCAACAGAATCTTATATAAATTCATGAGCTCTTTTATTCTCTCTGTCTCTGAGACGAGGAGGGCTGGGACGCCGTTATTTTGTCCCGCTTGTATGGTAAACGCACACAGACCGATACTTCACATGGAATAAAAGATGCCTTTTCATATAGTCCATTAGACGGCGACCGCTGAGCAAAGCCTGTTATGATCCATCCGCGAGGACAAAGTGAACGATTCGAGTCGGAGGAAAGGATGAGCCTCAACCCTAAGCAAAGTACGGTGGGAAAATGCTAATTCTTCACTTTGCTAACTGTTTATGCAGAGGCTGCCATTGCTATTAATATAACTCGTGAATTGGTTTGCTTTTTAAAGATAAAGCTCGTATTTATCACCAGTGGGTGACAATTAAAACATATGGACTATAAAGTCATTACCTTAGCAACCACATAGCAACAAGTTTACCAGAACACCCTAACAACCACATGGCAACAGAATTGCCATTCATACATTTTTTTAGCAGCAAAAACCAGACAAAACACCTTGCCTTAGCAACCACAAATCAATGGGTCAAATCCCCCTTAACAACTTAGCAACCACATAACAATGAGCTAAACCACTTTGAACATCTAGGTCAGGGGAGTCCAAACTCGATCCTGGAGGGCCGGTATCCTGCAGATTTTAACGTCAACTTGCCTCGACACAAACTGCAAGGATGTTTCTAAAAAGCCTAGTGAGAGCTTGATTAGCTAGCCCAGGTGTGTCTAATTGGGTTTGGTACTAAACTTTGCAGAACACCGGCCCTTCAGGACCGAGCTCAGACATCCATGGTCACCACAGAGCATAAGGGCTAACCATAAAATATGCCTTAGCAACCATATAGCATTAGGTTAACCATCCAGAACACCTTAGGAACCATGTGGCAGCAGGCTAAACCACCTTAAATATCTTGGCCACCACATAGCATAAGGTGTAACTATAAAGAATACCTCAGCAACCATATAGCAACAAGTTTACCATCTAGAACACCTTAGCAACTGCATGTCAATGGGTTTAACATTTAATACATCTTAGCAACAAGTTAAACCACACAGAATACCTTGCCTTAGCAACTACAAAGCAATGGGTCAAATCCTCCTTAAGACCTTAGCAACCACATAACAATGAGCTAAACCACCTTGACCATTTAGGTCAGGGGTGTCCAAGCTCGATCCTGGAGGGCCGGTATCCTGCAGATTTTAGCTCCAACTTGCCTCGACACACCCGCAAGGATGTTTCTAAAAAGTCTAGTGAGAGCTTGATTAGCTAGCCCAGGTGTGTCTGATTGGCGTTGGTAGTAAACTTTGCAGAACGCCGGCCCTCTGGTGTAACTATAAAGGATACCTTTAGCAACCATATAGCAACGGGTTTACCATCTAGAGCACCTTAGCAACTGCATGGCAATGGGTTTACCATCTAATAAATCTTCGCAACAAGTTAAACCATACAGAACACCTTGCCTTAGCAACTACAAAATAATGGGTTGAATCCCCCAGTACACCTTAGTAACCACATAGCAACATATTTACAATCCAAAACATCTTAGTAACACCTTGCCTTAGCAACTATAAAGCAATGGGTCGAACCCCCCTGAAAACCTCAGCAAACATATAGCAACGGGTTAAACCACCCTTAATATTTAGGCTGCCGCACACCATGAGGTAACATGCAGGTAAATCTTACTCCTCTGGCCTAGTGAGGACTGTGAGGGTGGGGGAGTGTTGGGTGCATGTGTTTGCCCTCACTATTCTGCTGCCTAGGTCGCATCTATGGACACGCCAGACCTAAGTGCGAGGCATATTTGAGGACCAGACGGGAAACCTGATCTCACAAGAAAACCTAAGTATTTTACATTTTGCCAGTTTAGTGGCTAATTCATACGAATTCGTACGAGTTAAGTCGTACGATACTGTACGATTTTAAAAAGGAGGCGTGGCACCTAACCCCACCCCTAAACCCAACCGTCAATGTGGGATGAGCAAATCGTACTAAAATATACGAATTAGATCGTACGAATTCGTACAAATTAGCCACTAAATGAAAAAGTTACGAATTGCCGTTAGATTGTGTTGGTTTTTTCAGGAGATTCGTTTTCATTCCGGGATGTTCGTTTGTGGGCATCCGTGAGTCTCTATGCATTTGCAGAAGACCCTCGGAACTTCCACGAGACTTGGAATGTCTGGATGTGAAATTATAATTTTAGTAATTTTGTAACGAGGAGACTGACACGGAGGGATCCATTATGCAGTATTTATTAATCACAACTTCACTCAAACACACAATATGCACCTGGGTGCACACACACATCCACAGTAGTAGTAATGGTTTCAAGAATGACGGTGAACAGACACAGAGTGAATTACCAGGCATGAGTAGAGAGCAGTGGGCGTGAATCAGAGTCCGTGTATCAGGCTTGGGTCAAAGGCAGGCAGCGAGAATCAGAGTC
Source organism: Danio rerio (assembly GCF_052040795.2). Taxonomy (NCBI): domain Eukaryota; kingdom Metazoa; phylum Chordata; class Actinopteri; order Cypriniformes; family Danionidae; genus Danio; species Danio rerio. Next base: position 4,131,957 of record NC_141042.1, read on the forward strand.
CGTGTATCAGGCTTGGGTCGTGGTCAGGCAGAAGGCAAAGCAAAGTAAGAGACAGGCTTGAGTCGTACGCAAGAGATCAGGCTGGATATAACGCTCAGTAATGCTGGCCGGGGCTGAACAAGACTTCGCACTGACTGAGTGTTTGAGTGCGGCTTATATGAGGTACGTGGGTCGTTAACAAGATTCAGATCAGGTGTATGCGCAATCAGTGTAGATGGATGATGTAATGCTAAAAGTCCGGAGATGGCGGCCTCTGCTGGCCAGCGAGGGGAATGACCGGGACCGAGTCGGTGACAAATTTAAACAAAATATTTGAGTACTGACCTGCAGGGAAACTCTTAATCACACATACATATATATATATATATATATATATATATATATATATATATATATATATATATATATATATATATATATATATACATATGTATATGTGTATATATATATATATATATATATATATATATATATATATATATATATATATATATATATATATATATATATATATGTATATGTATGTATGTATGTATATGTATGTATGTATGTATGTATGTGTTTAAATATTTCTGGCTCCGGATGGCCAGACCTCCAATGCATCTTGGTCCCATATTAATTTCAAAGGAGCACTACCCTGTACTAAAATGGCAGCTCTATTGTCGCGTTCCTTCCAATAGACAACAACAGCATAGGCGACATCTAGTATAAATATCTATGCAACCATATAACAACATATCAAAGGCACCACAGTAACAAACTAAAACCACTCTAGGCAACCATTCGGCAACAGAAACATTGTTGCGAGTTTGGAATGGGGAAACTCACTAAAAATAGTTTCAGTCTGCGATTTTTTAATGGTTCACAGCGTTCTCCAGAAATGACAGCAAAAGCAACGAGGAGCGCTCCACTGACGGCTTTCCTCAGAGGACTGTCAGCTCGCTGCATGCAAGTACACGTCCTAAACAAACAACATTAAGGCTTTGGCAAAGAAAAAGAAATGCATCAGTTTTTTTTTTTTCTTGAACGCCACACTGAGAAGATGTTTCTAGAAAAAACAAAACTCTGTCTGCCTTTCATGCTCGAGTGACTTTGAATAAAAGCTTGTCTGCCGCTTTATAGAGCTACACAATGTTTAATTAAGGTTGCAACAGGAGTCTCGATGGTGTAGATTTGTATTATTTTTTAAATAAAAATCATTGTTTTGTTACTCTGCCAGAGGGATTTCGCTGACAAAATAGACTTTTAGAGACTTCAGCAAACTTACAGCAGCCTCTCAGTCGCGCATGATGAGTCTGTAATCTGTTCACCTGCGGTTTAGGGATCAACCTCGCCATATCTGCAATGATTACATGTCAAGAGCTGCTTAAAATGCACAATACTACTGCAGGTTAGCATTAGCTGAGAAGTCGACGGCTGCGGATCATTGAGCCGGAGGAGAGGAGGACATGATACACAGACAACACAACAGGCTGTTTGTCAAACCAGTGGAAAATGAAGAGCTAGAAACCTGTTCGAGAACAAAAACACTCTTATTTCAGCTTAGTCTCTTTATTAATCAGGGGTTGCCACAGCAGAATGAACCGCCAACTTATCCAGCGTATGTTTTTAAGCCCTTCCAGCTACAACTCAGTACTTGAAAACACCCACACACACTCATTCACACACATGCACTTTGGACAATTTAGCTTTCCCAATTCCCTTATAGCGCATGCATTTGGACTGTAGGGTAAACTGGAGCACATGGAGGAAACTCACGGCAACAAGAGGAGAACACGCAAACTCCAAACAGAAACGCCAACTGACCCAGCCGAGGCTTGAACCAGCAACCTTATTGCTGTAAGGTGACAGCACAACCCACCGCACCGCCCCATAAAATACTCACTACATTAGTAAATCTCCCTCAGACACTATAGGTAGATATATTTAATATAGAAACACAATTTAAGTTTTTTAGTATTAGTATTCTAAAGTTTTTCATATTCAAATTAATAAATTGTTTCTCAAGTTTTTAATTTATTATATATATATATATATATATATATATATATATATATATATATATATATATATATATATATATATATATATATATATATATATATATATATATATATATATATATATATATATATATATATGATATTGACACCAGATTTTCCTTTTAATGGTATTTTATTATTTTTTAAAGGTAAAATAATTGAAGTTATCAAATGTTAATTATAGTTGTGTATGTGTGTATATATATATATATATATATATATATATATATATATATATATATATATATATATATATATATCAGAATTATTAGCCCCCTTCGATTTTTTTTTTCTTCTTTTTAAAATATTTTCCAAATGATGTTTAACAGAGCAAGGAAATGTTCACAGTATGTCTGATAATATTTTTTTCTTCTTGATAAAGTCTCATTTGTTTTATTTCGGCTAGAATAAAAGCAGTTTTCAATTTTTTATGAATCATTTTAGCGACAAAGTCATTAGCCCCTTTAAGCTATATTTTTTCTTGATAATCTACAGAACAAACCACTGTTATACAATAACTTGCCTAATTCCCCTAACCTGCCTAGTAAACTTAATTAACCTAGTTAAGCCTTTAAATGTCACTTTAAGCTTTATAGAAGTGTCTTGAAAAATATCTATGAGTTATTAAAGTTATTATGTTTAGAAATGTATTGAAAAAAAATCTGCTCTTCATTAAACAGAAATTGGGGAACAATAAACAAGCGATCTATTAATTTTAAGGGGGCTAATAATTCTGACTTCAACTATATATATATATATATATATATATATATATATATGCACACACACACACCCAAAACTATAATTACATAAAATTTTTGAACTTCAATTATATATATATATATATATATATATATATATATAGGAAAAAATGTATAACAAGGTACTTAAAATTGGACTGAGTATAAACATCGTCAGGATATAGACTACAAGTGTTATAATTTAAAAAAAAACTTGTTTTTACTACATTAATTGATATGGCCATATATGATCGTATAGCAAATATATTTGAACATATATGTAAATATTTGTGACTCCAGTGGTTAAATATATATATATATATATATATATATATATATATATATATATATATATATATATATATATATATATATATATATATGTATGTATATATATATATATATATATATATATATATATATATAGTTGAAGTCAGAATTATTAGCCCCCCTTTGATTTTTGATTTTTTTTTTAAATAATTCCCAAATTATGTGTAAGAGGGCAATGAAATTTTCACAGTGTGTCTGATAATGTTTTTTCTTCTGGAGAAAGTCTGATTTGTTTTATTTTGGCTAGAATAAAAGCAGTTATTATTTTTTTAAACACCATTTTAAGGACAATATTATTAGCCCCCTTAAGATAATTTTTTTTCGATAGTCTATAGAACAAACCATCAATATACAATAACTTAAAGGGGCTAATAATTTTGACCTTAAAATGATGGATAAGTCGGCATTTTCATTCTGCTGTGGCGACCCCGGATGAATAAAGGGACTTAGCAGAAAAGAAAATGAATAATTTAATGTATATATATATATATATATATATATATATATATATATATATATATATATATATATGTATGTATATATATATATATATATATATATATATATATATATATATATATATATATATATAAATATATATATCAAACATTTCTATATGGAATACACTTATAATACTATAATTAAATAGTGCAGTATTTCTCCTGTCATGTAGGTCCCTCCACATACTTAAATCACTTAAAGCATAAATAGATATTAAATAAATAAATATAACGAGTCGAGCGCCTGCTATAAAAGCGCGTTCTCGCGGGTCCCACCACGTGCGTGTGCTGCAAACACCTGTCAGGCAGCGGAAGCGCGCCTTGAGCCCGCGCCTCACTCATTATTTCATTTCTCACGCTGTGCTTACATTTGGGTCTCGCCGCAGGTCATCTGGGCTTTCTTGTGTTGGGTGAAGGCGCGACATGACAAATGAATGAAGGAGCATTAGCTGTTATTAAAACGTTGCAGCTGCCGGAGCCGGCGCCATTTTTCTCCTTCAGTCGGATGTGAATTATGGAGGAGAGACTGAGGTGTTTCTGAAGCGGGACTGAACACCCGCGGGAACCGAGACCTGTCGCTGAAATGACTGAATAACTTTGGCAAAGTTAGAAACAACAACATTACCTTCACTCAGTGCCTTGTCTTGGAAAAAAATGCCATAGTATCGTATAGGTTTTTTAACCCTTGTGTGCTGTTGGGGAAGTTTTCATCCACTTTGGGGTGATCTTGAGGCCTTATTTGGCCACAACTTTCTCTGTGCTTCAGCAAATGGAATGATTTTTAATGAGAAATCTTATTTTGACAAACATATTTTGGGGAAATGTTTTGAAAATTTTCAAAAATTCAACAATACACCAGACTAATTTACACATCCCTGCTGAAAAGTTCAGCTTAAACCAGCCTAGGCTGGTTGGCTGGTTTTAGCTGGTCAACCAGGCTGGTTTTAGAGGGGTTTTGGCCAGTTCCAGGCTGGTTTCCAGCCATTTCCAGCCTGGTCTTAGCTGGTCAGGCTGGAAAATGACCAGCCAAATCCAGCTAAAACCAGCTTGACTAGCTCGGTTTAAGCTGGACATAGATGGTTTTGGCTGGACTCCCAGCTTGGCTAGGCTGGTCAAGCTGGTTTTAGCTGGTCATCTCCCAGCCTGACCAGCTAAGACCAGGCTGGAAATGGCTGGAAACCAGCCTGGACGTGGCCAAAACCCCTCTAAAACCAGCCTGGTCAACCAGCTAAAACCAGCCAACCAGCCTATGCTGGTTTAAGCTGGATTTTTCAGCAGGGATTTTTTACTTTTTCCAACAGGAAAAACCAGCAACAATCAGGAACGCATGATAATATGCTGTCAAGGCTTCACAATCAAAAAGTGTCATAATAGAAGTCAATAGACTGATTTTACGCGGCCGCCATTTTTTTATAATTATTTTTCCGGGGTTTTTCACCTTTATAAGATAGGACAGTACAGAGAATTGACAGGAAAGCATGGGGAGCAGAGAGAGGGGAAGGATCGGCATACGACCACGAGGCGGAATCAAACTCAGGTCCAGGGCCGGAGCAAGCTAAACTGCCGCTCTAGGCAAAGGACAATCACGTGGCACACCGCCCTCAACTCGAAAGTGAAAACGATAGTGACCAGTTATCAAAGTGAAAAGGGGATATAACTGGGCACGCAGGTGGTGAGGGAGGTGTCGCGGACGCCCTTCTCTCTATTTTGCCGCCCCAGGTGAGGATATAACTGAGGACGCGGGTGGAGAGGGAGGTGTCTCGGACATAACCAAGGACGCGGGTGGAGAGGGAGGTGTCTCGGACATAATCAAGGACGCGGGTGAAGAGGGAGGTGTCTCGGACATAACCGAGGACGCGGGTGGAGAGGGAGGTGTCTCGGACATAATCAAGGACGCGGGTGGAGAGGGAGGTGTCTCGGACATAACCGAGGACGCTGGTGGAGAGGGAGGTGTCTCGAACATAACTGAGGACGCGGGTGGAGAGTGAGGTGTCTCGGACATAACCGAGGACGCGGGTGGAGAGTGAGGTGTCTCGGACATAACCGAGGACGCGGGTGGAGAGGGAGGTGTCTCGGACATAACCGAGGACGCGGGTGGAGAGGGAGGTGTCTCGGACATAACCGAGGACGCGGGTAGAGAGGGAGGTGTCTCGGACATAACCAAGGACGTGGGTGGAGAGGGAGGTGTCTCGAACATAACCGAGGACGCGGGTGGAGAGGGAGGTGTCTCGGACATAACCGAGGACGCGGGTGGAGAGGGAGGTGTCTCGGACATAACCGAGGACGCGGGTAGAGAGGGAGGTGTCTCGGACATAACTTAAGACGCAGATGGTAAGCGGGGTGTCGCGTTCGCCGCCCTCTCTATTCTGCCACCCTAGGCAGCCGCCTAGGTCGCCTCTATGGATGCGCCGGCCCTGCTCGGGTCTCCATGAACACCAGACTGCATGTGTCGACACACTAAACACTACACCACTGGTGCCGACACCACCATTTGTAAAAGCGAAATCGAGCCTGCCGTCAGAGGAATAAACCTGGAAGTATCGCCTGAGTCACACAGGAAAGGCTGTATATCTTATCAGCGAAGAGAAAGTGACACAAATTTATCATTTCACAGCCGTCCGAGTGACCTAAAGGTCTGTTCTGAATGGATAACCTACTGAAAAAAAAACAGCCTAAACCAACCTAGGCTGGTTGGCTGGTTTTAGCTGGTCAAACAGCTTGGTTTTAGAGGGGTTTTGGCCATTTCCAGGCTGGTTTCCAGCCATTTGTAGCCTGGTCTTAGCTGGTCAGGCTGGGAGATGACCAGCTAAAACCAACTTGACCAGCCTAGCCAGGCTGGGAGCCCAGCCAAAACCAGCTATGTCCATCTTAAACCAGACTGGTCAAGCCGGTTTTAGCTGGATTTAGCTGCTCATTATCCAGCCTGACCAGCTAAGACCAGGCTGGAAAAGACTGGAAAGCCTTAGAAAACCCTCTAAAACCAGCTAACCAGCCTAGGCTGGATTGAGCTTGATTTTTCAGCAGGGTATAGAGAAAAAAAAGGGATATTAGACCTCATTTTCCTAACATCTGCCTTTTACAATACTTTGGCATCATAATAGTCACTAATGCTACTTATGCTAATTCTTACCTTAGCATTGAGAAACAAAGTTTACAGCTACCTGCTAGTTAGCCTACAGCATGCTATGCTACATTATAAACATTCTACAACATGTTTGACATGTTTAGCTTTAAATAATCTTGCTAGGCTAAATTATCAATTCAATAACTACGGATTGGCAAACCTGCCCTTTCAACATGCTAACATCTGCCTTTACAATAAGCAAACTTTAGCATTATAATAGTCACTTATGCTACCTATGTTAATTCTGTCTTTAGCATTGAAAATCAAAGTTTACAGCTACCTGCTAGTCAGTCTATATCACGCTATGCTACATTATAAATATTCAGCAGCATGTTTAGCTTTAGATAATCTTGCTTGGCTAAATTATCAATTTAATAACTACAGATACATGCTAATTGGCTAACCTGCCATTTCAACATGCTAACATCTGCCTGTGCAATAAGTGAGCTTTAGCATTAAAATGGTCACTAATGCTACTTATGCTAATTCTCACCTTAGCATTGAAAAGCAAAGTTTACATCACCTGCTAGTTAGCCTACAGCATGCTATGCTACATTATAAATATTCAGCAACATATTTGACATGTTTAGCTTTAAATAATCTTGCTAGGCTAAATTAAACTCAATAACCATGGATATATGCTAACATCTGCCTTTTACAATAAGCGAGCTTTAAAATAGTCACTAACGCTATTTATGCTAATTCTCACATTAGCATTGAAAAGGAGAGTTTACAGCCACCAGCTTGTTAGCCAATAGCATGCTATGCTACAATACAAAAATTCTGCAAAATTCTTCTTCAATTAAAATATAAAACTAAATTAGTCTAAATTATCAGTCCAACCCCTGCTGAAAAATCCAGCTTAAACCTGCCCAGGCTGGTTGGCTGGTTTTAGCTGGTTGACCAGGCTGGTTTTAGAGGGGTTTTGGCCATTTCCAGGCTGGTTTCCAGCTATTTCCAGCCTGGTCTTAGCTGATCAGGCTGGAAAATGACCAGCCAAATCCAGCTAAAACCAGCTTGACCAGCATGGTTTAAGCTGGATATAGCTGGTTTTGGCTGGACTCCCAGCTTGGATAGGCTGGTCAAGCTGGTTTTAGCTGGTCATCTCCCAGCCTGACCAGCTAAGACCAGGCTGGAAATGGCTGGAAATCAGCCTGGAAATGGCCAAAACCCCTCTAAAACCAGCTTGGTCGACCAGATTTTTCAGCAGGGACATGTGTAACTACTCCAACATGCTAACTGGCTAACATGCTAACAGCTGCTTTTTACAATAAAACCCAACTCTGCCATTATAATGGTCTCTAATAAGGCAAATTCTCATCTTAGCATTAAATTGTGTATTTAATAGCTAGAAGTTTGTTTGTTGGCCAGTTAGCCAGTAGCATGTCTTGCTACAGTACAAAAACCCACAGAACATTTGACGTTAAAGAGCTTCTGAGAACTAGTTCAGTTAAAATGAAGCAACAGTGTTTATGAAGTCAGTGTTATGAAGGAGAAATCCAGCACTAGCGCTAGCGACTCCCCTTATCATTGATCGCTAACACGTAATTAGCCTCGACCCAAGAGTTCGAGAGTAATTTCCCAAGCCTCACCCTCTTTATGAAAAATATTGATGTTATTTTTTGTGTGTCATGTTGAAGGCGTGAAAGCGTTTCATAACGATGTGAGCACGCTAGGCTATTTTTGACAGCATTCTTTAACAAAACCCGACAGCTGATGTAATTCTGTTTGTGTCAGACATTGAAACAGACGCTTAATGTGCTTTATAATTCGGCGTGTGCATTAAAAGCGTGTCTGCAGGGCAGTCTTTAGTCATGGCCTGGCACAGGCAAATGATAATGTCGAACGTCGGATGCTAATTCAGTTTTGATGAATTCTTGTTTTGCATCAATGTGAATGATTAATTGTTTTTTTTTAGGGCGTTTAAATGAGAAGCAACAGAATGAGAAGTCAGATATTTGCATATTACTTGATTTTAGGATGCTATAAAGTGTTTTTTAAGGAAATGCTATATTCACACACACATACACACACAATATATATTTATTATTTTTCCCTTATGAATATTGTATGTGAATAATATAATATAATATATGCATAGTGAATAGCGTATGTAAATAACTTTACGCTCTTAATATATGTTAATATATTTATGCTATATTTGTTTGTGTGCGCGTGTGTGTGTGTGTGTGTGTGTGTGTGTGTGTATACAGTTGAAGTCAGAATTATTAGCCCCCTTTTAATTTTTTTTTCTATTTTAATATTTCCCAAATTATGTTTAACAGAGCAAGGAAATTTTCACAGTATGTCTGATAATATTTTTTCTTCTGGAGAAAATCTTATTTGTTTTATTTCGGCTAGAATAAAAGCAGTTTGAAATTTTTTAAAAAGCAATTTTGGGACAAAATTATACGCCCCTTTAAGCTAATTTTTTTTCGATAGTCTACAGAACAAACCGTTGATATAGAATAACTCGCCTAATTACCATAACCTGCCTAGTTCACCTTATTAACCTAGTTCAGTCTTTAAATGTCACTTTAAGCTGTATAGAAGTGTCTTAAATAATATCAAGTAAAATATTATTTACTGTCATCATCATGACAAAGGTAAAATAAATCAGTTATTAGAAATAAGTTATTAAAACTATTATGCTTAGAAATGTGCTGAAACAATCTTCCCTACATTAAACAGAAATTTGGGGAAAAAAATAAACAGGGGCGCTAATAGGTCAGGGGGGCTAATAATTCTGACTTCAACTGTATATATATATATATATATATATATATATATATATATATATATATATATATATATATATATATATATACACACACACACACACACACACGTACATTATATATATATATATATATATATATATATATATATATATATATATATATATATAGTTGAATTCATAAGTTTACATACACTATAAAAAGGAACAACCATTTTTTCTGATGTTAAATCATACTAAATGTTTACTATTTTAGGTCAGTTAGGATTACCTAAATGATTTGCATTTGCTAAATGCCAGAATAATGACGGATTGTTTTTGAGAATGTTTTATTAATTTCTAGTCAGTGAATTTTTTCTAGTCAGTCATTTCCTTGGTATTTTTTAACTTTGCTCTCAAACTCTACAACTTCGGTCAACTGTTTTGGGTATCCCTCCACAAGCTTCTCACAATAGTTTGCAGGAATTTTGGCCCGTTTCTCCTGACAGAATTGGTGTAACTGAGTCAGATTTGTAGGCTGTCTTGCTCGCACAAGCTTTTTCAACTCTGCCCACAACTTTTTGATAGTATTGAGATCAGGGCTTTATGATGGCCACTCCAAAACATTCACTCTGTTGTCCTTAAAGCACATTTGAACTAATTTGGCAGTATGCTTAGGGTCATGGTCTGTTTGGAAGTTTAGCCAAGTTTTAATTTCCTGGCTGATGTCTTGTGATGTTGCTTCAGTATTTCTACATAATGTTCTTTCTTCATGATGCCATCTATGCTGTGATGTGGACCAGTCCCTCCTGCAGCAAAACAGCCCCACAACATGATGCTGCCGCCTCCATACTTTACATTTGGGATGGTGTTCCTAGGCTTGTAAGCTTTCCCCTTTGTCCTCCAAATGTAACACTGGTCATTAAGGCCAAACAGTTCAGTCTTAGCTCCATCAGACCACAGCACATGTCTCCAAACATTACTCTTTTTCCCAGTGTAATTCAGCTAAATGTAATCTGGCTTTGTTGTTGATTCTGGCTTGTTGATTTTCCCATGTTGTCACACAAGGAAGCAGTGTGTTTGAGCCTTAAATACTATTCTACAGTTGTGCCTCCGATTAACTCAAATGTTGTCAATCAGCCAATCAGAAACTTCCAAAACCTGGACACCATCATCTGAGCTTTTTCAGAGGCAGAATAATCTTACTGTATGTAAACTTGACTTTCAAGAAAAGTTATAACAGTTTCTCTAAAAATATCTCTTATTATTCTGCTATTAAGCATGACAGAAACACATTTGATTATCCTAACTTACCTAAAAGAGAAAAAGTTTAGTCACAGTAACATCTGACTAAATGGTTAAACTAAATGTCAGTGTGTGTAAACTTCTTGTTTCAACTGTATATATATATATATATATATATATATATATATATATATATATGTATGTGTGTGTGTGTGTGTGTGTGTATATATATATATATATATATATATATATATATATATACTATTTTTAGATTCAATCATCTTTTATGTATAGATTTTCTAGAGTAAATTCTGTATTATTCACTATTTTGATTGTCTACAGAACAAACCATCATTATACAACGACTCGCCTAATTACCCTATCATTAACCCAATTAGCCTTTAAATGTCACTTTAAGCTGAATACTAGTCTACTAATACTAGTATGAGCTTTCCTAATGGCAAAAAAAGTTATTAAAATTATTATAAATAATTAATTATTATTATAAAATTATTAGAAGTCAGTTATTCAACTCCGTTATGTTTAGAAATGTGTTGAGAAAATCAAACAGATATTGGGTAAAAATACACAGGCACAGGGGGGCTAATAATTCTGCCTTCAACTGTATGTATGCAAATAGTCTCTCCAGGTTCCTCCATACAGAGTGTGAAGTGTCAGGTGCAGGATCAGTTTGACACAGTAGCTCTCGTCTGTTTCTCGGCCTCTGCATGAACCTCTACACGACTCTCCTGTCAGCTGTCTTTGTTTTCGACGCGACGCTGTTTGAAGAGACGCCTAAATAAAGAGAAAGGAAAGGTCGCGCCGGCTTCATGTGTCTGTCTGTCTCCTTCTTCTGCTCTTTGTTTTATTCACGTCTAACCTTCAAGGCGTAATAATCGACTCTAATCCGCTCCCCTGACTGCAAATGTGCATCATTATGTATAAATATTCGCTCTCTTGGGGTCTCGCCGTAAATCTTTACATACTAATAGTGTCACTATTATGTGGTTTTCGGGTCAAGATGGCAATATATAAACAGTAGCGCCGATATATCTTGATGTATACAGCTTTGGAGAGGCATTAAATATTGTTAATAAACTCCATATTTAGAAAAAAAATCGTGTCTTTTGTGGCCGAGGTTTATATAGTTAATGTGCAAAATATGAAATCCTATCAACTATGGTCAATTTAGAAAGTTTTTATTGTAAAAATGAATCGTCAATTTAAAAAAAATTGCCATTAACTGCACAAATATAATAAAATGAGAATCATCCATGTTTATTAACAACAAAAACACAACTATTGAGTTTTTTTTTTTTAATAAAATGTTTGACCTTAAAACAGCTTCAAAAAATGTTAAAACTGCTTTTATTCTAGCCGAAATAACACAAATAAGACTTTCTCCAGAAGAAAAAATATTATCAGACATACTGTGAAAATTTCCTTGCTCTGTTAAATATCATTTGGGAAATATTTAAGTAAGAAAAAAATGTACACACACACACAGAAACAAAAATGATAATAATAATAATAAAAAAAAAAAAATATATATATATATATATATATATATATATATATATATATATATATATATATATATATATATATATATATATATATATCGGCCATCTTGGATCCAACCTTTGTTTTTTCAATAGGAAGAGGGATATTTGACACATCAAACTTATTGGAAATTTGATAAGAAAAACAATGGTGTACTTGGTTTTAACGTAACTTTATTCTTTCATGAGTTATTTACAAGTTTCTGACCTCTTTTAAAATGTGTTCAATGCGCTGCCCATTGTGTTGGATTGTCAATGCAACCCTCTTCTCCCACTCTTCACACACTGATAGCAACACCGCAGGAGAAATGCCAGCACAGGCTTCCAGTATCCGTAGTTTCAGGTGCTGCACACCTTGTATCTTCACACCATAGACAATTGCTTTCAGATGACCCCAAAGATAAAAGTCTAAGGGGGTTAGATCGGGAGACCTTGAGGACCATTCAACTGGCCCACGATGACCAATCTATCTTCAGGAAACTTCATCTAGGAATGCTCGGACCTGACACCCATAATGTGGTGGTGCACCATCTTGCTGGAAAAACTCAGGGAATGTGCCAGCTTCAGTGCATGAAGAGGGAAACACATCATCATGTAGCGATTTCTAATATCCAGTGGCCTTGAGGTTTCCACTGATGAAGAATGGCCCCACTATCTTTGCTGTCTATGGTGTGGAGATACAAGATGTGCAGCACCTGAAACTACGCATACTGGAAACCTGTGCTGGCATTTCTCCTGCGGTGTTGCTATCAGTGTGTGAAGAGTGGAAGAAGAGGGCTGCATTGAAAATCCAACACAATGGGCAGCAGATTAAACACATTTTGTAAGTGGTCAGTGTAAAGTGAGATGTGTATAACTTGTAAATAACTCATGAAAGAATAAAGTAATGTTAAAGCCAAGGACACCATTGTTTGTCTTGAGAAATTCACAGTAAGTTTGATGTGTCAAATGGCCCTCTTCCTATTGAAAAAACTAAAGTTGGATTCAAGATGGCCGACTTCAAAATGGCCACCAAGGTCACCAGCCATCCTAATGTGCCACAAACAGAACGTTAATACCACCAACCATTCCCATTTTAATAAGGTGTATCCATATAAATAGCCCACCCTGTATATATATATATATATATATATATATATATATATATACACACACACACACACACACACACACACACACACACACACACACACACACATAAATGTTGAATTTACAAATACAAATAAACCTATTTTGATATTCAACGAGGAATAATTTTTTTGAATAGTTTACATAGGTAAACAATCATCACATTATCTGTATATAGGTAAAACCTTGAACCTTTCGGATACTTGCTCTGCAAGCATGAACATGTTTTACAAAGCAAATCATAACAATTTATTACGAATAAAATGTCTTATTTATAAGCAAAAATGATCTAAATTGCAGCCTGCTTTTTCCAAATTTCTAAACTGAAATGAACACATTTCTTAAATCTCTTAAGCCCCGTTTCCATTGAGTGGTACAGTAAAGTATGGTTTGGTTTGGTACGCTTTTATGGCCGTTTACACTGTCAAAAAGCGTACCGAACCAAACCGTACCGCATCGTACCACTTTTTCAGCACCCTTTCAAAAGAAAACCAAAATCGAAAAAGGATACCAAAAGGTGGAGCTACACGCGCAGCTGAACACTGATTGGTTAAAGAGATAAATCCTCAGCTCGTGGAGCTAGACACAATGTAAACAAAGGATCCGCCATGTTCTAATACACAGTCGAGACATTACATGGAAATACTATATGCATATAATAACCAGCCATGGATGACTCGAGCTCAAACAAACCTTGTCGTCGTCTTGATGAACAGACACAAAGCCAAGAAGAAAAATCTGCCGTGTCCTGCTGTTGTTTTACGAGCCCGTCTAAAAGTGGGAGCGGTATTCGCTTTCTTCCAGTAGCTCGCGAACGTGTCTATATTTGATATAACGAACTTCTTGAGCTGATGATAATAAAGTGTGCGGGATTACCGAAGTGTCACCGTCATCTGATCCATTCAGAAAGAAAAGGACAAGCGCGAGAGTGAAGCGCGAAAAAAAGAAGAGGCCAGACAAGCCTGATAAAGGTGACCCGTATTGACCCGAACCGTACCGTACTGCACCAGTCAGTGGAAACGAGCCATAAAATAGATTGAACCATTTTAATAGGCCTATACCTTTGATGCATATCCTCTATGCTCGGAGTCTATAGTCATTTGATTGTGCTTATAGAGTAACTAAGCTACTTTTCTGACAAAGTATTCAGAAAAGTGATTTACACACAAATTGTAATGATGCAAATATCAATTAACCCACGTTTTAAAGTCGCTTACCCGACACTGGCTATACTTGAATGAGATCTAGTTTCCACTTTAGTTTCTCAGCTGAATGTGATGGTGCTTGAGAACAAATAATTAAATAAAAAAAGACGAATCTACCGGGCGGTGAGTCATCGGTTTCTTGTCATGACTATCAGCTTTTTCCCACCTCATCCCACACCGTCTGTCCGTGTGTCTGTCTGCGAGACGTGAAGTCCATCCAGACCTGCTTCAACACAAACACACAGGCCTGTCACAGCACAACACTCTACTCGGCTAAAAATAATCTCTTCATCGCGGAGATCCAGATCTGCAGCACAAACGACAGCTACAGTACAGGCCAGTGGAGCCGACAGCAGACCTGGAGCAGTCTGGAGCCGCTTAATTAGCACGCGATCAATATGCAGTTGATTCTTTTTCTCAAATACAGGTGAAGTCAGATTTATTCGCCCTCCGGTGATTTTATTTGTTCTGATTTAAATTTTCCAAATGATGTTTAACAGAGCACGAGATGTTTTTACAGTATTTCCTATAATATTTTTTCTTCTGCAGACAGTTTCTTTTAGTTTAGCTGAAATGAAGGATTTTAAAAACATTTTTTATGGATAGTATTTTTGGCCCCTGAAGCAATTGTAGCTATATGCAAATATTATACCAAGAAAATTGATCATGTGCTCTTAAGTTGTAACAACAATGTTGCTGTAACGACTGGGGTGGAGTGACAGAGGACAACAGGAGGTAAGATCCAATATGCAGGTTTATTCAATGTCAGGCAAGCAGTGGTCAAATCAGGTGCAAACGGGTATATTAAGGCAGTCCAGAATCTTAAACGTTAAACAGGCAAAAGGTCAAAGGCAAGCGGCTAAACAGGATAAGAAGGGTACAAGGCTAGGATCGAGACACGGAGAAACAAGACAGGGAAACGCGTTGTAATGTCACTAGAAAGCAAACAAGACTCGGCAAACTGGAAGCGTGAATGAGTGACTTATGAATGGAGTGATATCAGTCTGTGAACAAGGTCCAGCTGGTGATTGCAATCAGGATAGATGAATGAGCAGGGGTGCGTGTTTGGGAGCAGTGCATGTATGAAAATGTAGTCCTGGGAAATGCGGAAATGTAGTCCTGAGAGTTCGTGTGAGAACCAGCGATCTCTGGGAAGCGATCGCTGGTTGTGTGACAGTTGCCTGTCACTACTGATTCCATGTGTACTAGCAAAAATTCAGCCATTGATGAATCAATTTATAATTTTAAATATATAAAGACTCAACCTGACAAAAGTCTTGTCGTCGATTCCAGCTGAAGGTCGATTATTCTGATGAATCATCTGTTGAGCTGCATCCCAATCCTCACAGATACTGCAGAAGCCCTACTGGAACCAGCATGAACACAAGATTCTCACAGAAATCAGTCAATCTTGGTGAAGGAAAAGTCATGGTTTGGGGTTAGATTCAGTGTAGGGACGTCCGAGAGATCTGCAACATCAACAGCCTGAGATATTAAGACATTTGTGCTGCCCATTACATTACAAACTACAGGACACGGCAATTTCTTCAGCAGGATAGCGCTCCTCATACTTCAGCCTCCATGTCAAAGTTCCTGAAAGCAAAGAAGTTTAAGGTTAGGGTTGGGTACCGAAACCCAGTGTTGTACCTTTGAAACCGGTATGCACCAGACCGAATCAGCATTTGAATTTCGGTGCCTAATTCTGGTGGCGCAACACGAACGTAAATCAGGTCGCACACCAGAAGTGCCACTCGGTGACGTGCAATGTCACGCCATGCATTTTAGAATTCGCAAGTCAGCGGCTGTACACATGTTGATATTTCTGCCGCGCCACAGAGTGCCATCTGAATAGTTTCGTTTTAAATAACATGCGAATGTGCGCGTCTGGTGTGTGATACTATCAACTGTCATGTGTGCGCCATACCGCGGCTCTGAGCAGTGCATTTGATATGTGGCGCCCTTAAGAAGCATCAAGGGGTGCAACAAAGGCACATATAAGTATGCGTTGTGTCAAGCCATCTCTAAATATTTCATTCTAAACAGCTTTGAGGGATAGGGATGTTAGCTATGTCAGGCATGATCGCGTTTATCTAAATTCCGCGGACCTGGTGACGTCATCGACTTTCACCTTAAGATTTAAAGGGCTAGCATTGCACCAGACCCCCTTAAGTGGTTTCGTTTGAAAGTGTAGAGTCTATATTTTATGCACATATGCATCACTTTGGTTTTTAATCTTCTGTACTAAAGTTATTTACACTTAAATACACAGTATTTTGGATACCTGAGCTGGGTATTTTACATTAGTTCATTTTCATATTTTTCATATGACACATGTACAAGTTATAGCTCGAATGAAAGCTCTTGCCGGTTCTAGCATTCTTTTTACTGAATTATATTCACATATCAAACAGTAGTCGAATGAATCGCAGTGTTTCCATGGCGCAGAAGTGAAAACAATACATTTATGATCAATAAGCAGCCCCAGATAGCACAGACAGCTGTCATCTCTTACCTTATGCTGTGCCCTTCAGGGCCATTTCTCCTCTGTTTTTGAGGTGATGTGCATAAGTAATCCTTTTATATGTCTGACGTGGTCCAAACACAGTGAATTATGTTTGATCAAGCAAAAGAATAGTGAAATATAAAAAAACAATGATCGCTTCCTGTCGATCAGTTGGAATACAATAACTTCTGCATAGATCATGGAATTATATAGATTATTTTCCTATGATTACAGACCTGTGCAGGAATCACCAACATTAATTACAGCACGCTAGACCACACAGAACCTAAAAGGTACACTTTCAAATTTGAGTTTAAAACAAAAAAAAATACGAAAAGCGCCACTTTTTTTAGGTGTCTATTATAACACAGACAACATAAACAGTTATTTTAAACACTTTCAATAGTGTTTTATGAAAATTCAAAGGGTTTTATTAAAAAATTATACCAAATTTTAGCATTTACACCTCTGCATGTGGATTTGGGAAGCTTTTAAATTTGGGTAGGCAAAATCCAGGCGGAAATACCAAAATAGCACTGGGGTTTACGAAGTTAAACTAAGTATTCTAAAGTATGGCTATACTTTACAAGCAAGGATTCTGATAAACCAACAGCAATGAACTCCTTGTTGCAGGTCAAAACGAATTGATTTAATGCAAAACTAAATCCATTTCTCCAAGTACTTAAACTAACAGGAACTAGTTGTCTTGGAAAACATGCAGATTGAATTGTGAATAAATGGAGAATGATTGACAGACGTGGCAGCGGGAAGAACTGATAATAATAATTTAATAATAATTCCTTACATTTATATAGCGCTTTTCTGGGCACTCAAAGCGCTTTACACAGTGGGGGGAATCTCCTCATCTACCACCAGTGTGCAGCATCCACCTGGATGACGCGACGGCAGCCATTTTGCGCCAGACCACTCACCACACACCAGCTGATGAACCGAAGATGAATTTAACTACGTGATAATTCATCTGTGCTTCACATTAAAATAATAATGAAGCCTTTCTATAGTTAACATTTGGGATATAGTAGGTCTACATGACAAGTTTCTAGAGCTTTATTATAGGTTACCTTCATTGATTAGTTGGCTTATAAACACAGAATATAGCGCACGCGCAAGACTGGATCTGGATTGGAACCAGCAAGCCGATACCCAATCCAGCAAAAATATGAGGTATCAAACCGATATCCAATCCAATAAACGGGATCCGTGCATCGCTATCCTGAAATAATAATTTTATCTAGACACTTTTTACTAACAGTGGCGAAAAACGGAAATAGTATGTTTTTTTAGCAAATTCTTAACAAAATTTGTGCCCCAAACTTGCAATTTTAGGTATACAGGTATATATTTACTCATGTCTCATTTTTTTGGACTGACTGATTTTTAAAAAAAAAGAAACATAACTTTAATGTGATCATTAACTCCTGGAGCATATATATTCAGCACTTTCCCATCAATCAGCCCTCGATCAGTACAGTAGATGTTCTCTCTCATTTCCAGCCGAGCGCTAAAACGGAGTGGGAAAATGGTGTGGCGTGTAATAAAGTGCGTTTCTGTTCATTTGTCGGGGCTGTTAAAGGCTCTTCTCCATTTGTGCATCTCAGTGTGACAGCAGGTTGATCTCGGGACCATTAATCACGCTTCTGAATCCTCTTTAGTCCTTCATTTTTTTCCCCCTTCCGTCGGGAGCTCAACAAAAGGCCATTTTCAGAAGAGTCGGAGACGGTGCCCTAATCAGCGCCTCTTTTTCTATCTCATTAATTTTAGGCTTCATAAAAACTTTGGAGACTGTCAGGAAGTGTTAGCAGTTTCTCGGTGTGTGTGTGTTTCCAGGATGGTCCTCTGGTTTTTTCGCTGACTCATAGTTCGCCCACTCGGCGTTAATCAGTGGCGGTCGGCCGGACGTTCAGTCGTCTATTGTTGCGGTGAATCGGTGAGTCAGTGAATTTCTACACGAACATCTCTGAGCTCCTAAAAGAGCAAAATGTAGTCAAAGTGCATGTGTTTCAGGACAAACACACTTCATTTAGGATATTTACAATATAACAGGTGATTGTTTTAGACCAGGGGTGTCCAAACTCGATCCTGGAGGGCAGGTGTCCTGCAAAGTTTAGTTCCAACCCAAATTAGAGACGCCTGAAACAGCTAATCAAGCTTTTTCTAGGTATACTAGAAACTTCCAGGCAGGTGTGTTAAAGAAAGTTGGAACTAAACTACGCAGGACACCGGCCCTCCAGGACCGAGTTCAGACACCCTTGTTTTAGACTCTGACGCACTTTTGTGGATGTAAAAACTATGACTGAATCTTGTAGAATCTAGAATGTAGAATCTTAAAGAAGCTCTTCATGACAAAATATAAATCAAACTATATTTATATTAACATATTTATGCAACAAACATCTCATGGATGCAATGGGACACATCCTCAGTGATGTCTCTTGGGATCATTGGGAGTTTCGGGTCTCTCAACATCATCCACTCTCACCCAGATTACCCAGGTGGGGTGGATCAAGTCGCGACTTGCATCCCAGTAGCACTCCACAGATCAGCCCTCTTAATCCAAACCCATCTTATGGCCTTCTCTGCGGCTTCGCTTGTGGATCGAATGACCATTGTCTTTGCCACCCCTATAATGTCCAAACCACTAAGGACTTTGCAAAATGAACGCCCTGCAAAGCCTCTACAGCCAACTTCCATGAGCTCATAGAAAGTTCTTCGGCCTTTCCCCTGCACTCCTCCAGTTCCTGGTACTTAGCACATTTCCTCTCATTGGCTTCCCAAGATACCGTAAGCTCCAGAATGATTAGAGGTTTTGAAGCTTCAGGGGTAACTAACATATGTGGGCTGAGACTTGTTATTGCAATGTCATGAGGGAATTCAGCTGATTTTTTTTCAAGTTGACCTGCAGCTGCCAGTCCGAGGCTTCGTGGAAGAGGCCTATTGATAAATGTGGGCAGGCCTGGGGTTTCTCTCTAGCTTTAATGTGGCTAGAACAAAATGCAGCTGCCAGAGTTTTTACCAGGTCAAGATAGTATAATATCACCCCAATTTTATCCTCCTTATTCTGTGTTCACACCAGACGTGGTACGCGCGGATAAATCGTGCTATTCGCGCGTAAATAGCCGCGTGAACATTTGAGTTTACTCGCTTCATTCGCGCGTCAACCCCCGCTTCATTCACGCGTCAAATTCGCTTCAATCGTGTGTCAAATTCACTTCAAAACAGACGCGGATTCGCGTGATAGGCAGGGCTTCTGTCTGCCCGGTGACTGTAGCTTCATTGCTAAATGGCAAACATGGATTTTATGAAGAAAATAACAGTGTTTATGTACTTTATGAAGGCTGAAAAACAGCGTTGATACATTTAGAACCGTGTCTGAGTCAACTACATGCTTTCAGAGGTGCATCCAGCTCTGTGAGCTCATAAACTCCTCCAGAAACTGAACCTGGATCACGGAGGCTTTCAACAGTGCTTCTGACTGAGCCCAGTTTGATGACTAGTTGTCGGTGTCGCCTGGAGGATTTCCTCTGGGACACCATCAACAGGTTCTACGTCATAATCACACCCCCACAAGAGCAAGCTTCTAATTGGTTAACGCGTCGCGAATGTCCGCTGAAGTTCATATTTTCGAACTCGAGAGATTCGCGCGAAATGCTCGTTAAGTGCGACAAACGCACAAAACGCTCAATTCGCCTTACGGTATCGCACTATTCACACCGCACAATTCGCGTCATTCGCGCGTATTGTGCCTCAGGATGTCTATTCGCGTGTTTGCATTAACTTAACATGTAAATCACTCGCGCTTGACGCGCGTGCCGCGTCTGGTGTGAACGCAGCATTACACTGACTGCCCGTTAAGTTCTGTATTGATTATGAAATATTACTTCTTACCTATAAAGAAGGAATGGCCAACCTTGTTCCTGGAGAGCCAC
Organism: Danio rerio; assembly: GCF_052040795.2. Lineage (NCBI taxonomy): Eukaryota > Metazoa > Chordata > Actinopteri > Cypriniformes > Danionidae > Danio > Danio rerio. The sequence goes on from NC_141042.1 coordinate 4,152,999, forward strand.
CTTCCTGGAGATTTCAGTTGCAACCCATATCAAACACACCTGCCTGTAATTATCAAGTGGTGTTCAGGTCCTAATTAATTGGTTCAGGTGTGTTTGATATGGGTAGCAACTGAAATCTGCAGGAAGGCGGCTCTCCAGGAACAGGGTTGGCCACCCCTGAGCCAGAGCATGGGGCAGCTGCTGAGGAAGTGTTCTAAAGAGCCTCTTCCCGAGCAAAGGAGACAGGAAGGTGTCTCGTTCCTCCCCCAGACATGGAGGTTTGATGGGCTAGGCATCGTAGCAAAGCTTGTTCCAGGAAACGGACCCGATGATGTCTTTCCTTGCCGTAGACCTAGCTAACTATGGTATTTGAAAAAATAGCCTAGGCCCACTTTGCCTGTCGCCACAGTGCTCACCAGTGATCACAGATCAGCAGAGGCCACTAGACTCTAGGCAGAATTTAGTGCTGATAAGATTAAAATTAATATATAATATTTGTAGCAAAGTTCGTTGTTGTGTGGGAAGAAGATGATGTTAGCGATATAAGGTAAGTAGGAGTTTTTATATAAGTGTGTGTGTGTGCTCTCTCCCTCTCCCCTTCCCGTTTTCCTTAAGAAAGGACTCTCTCCAGCCCAATCACTAGAAAGACAGGTGTTATTTATCATTTCTGATTGACCTGCTGATTAGCCCCTGGGCTCTGAGCATGCTCTCCCCCTTATTGGGTGTTCGATCACGCTCACGTCTCCACAATATTACTATGATAATTAATAATATTAATAATAATGATGATTATTATTATTATACCTAAAAATACATTAAATAATTGTGAAAATATCATTAAAAACTGTTATTAAGTCTAAAATTACTTAAATCTTTGAACATCATAATTCAGATTTAAATATTGAAATATTATATCTTTATTAATATAATGCTTGGTGTGAAGGGGCATTTATTGTTGTTTACTGTTAGTAGCTAGGCTACAGTCGACAGCTCTAATGAAATGAAAACGCATCTAATTCACATGTAGGATTTTTTATTTATTTATTAATTTTTACAAACTTTGAAGTGATTTACTTCACGTTATGATGCAACCCTAGCAATAAATGTGAGTTATAATGTGTATTTAGTATTTGACTATTTATTTCCCTACATTTCTCGACTGTTTTCTCCAAACTATTTGTTTGAGAGCTGTTCGCTCGAGTTCACGGCTCGTGTAAAGCCCCGTGGAGAAGTGCACCACTCAGCCCAGAATTATTTTCGTGTTTTTGGTGTGATGTGGACTGTGATCCCGTATAGTTTCTCTACATTTTTTTCGTTACTGTTGTGATCTTAAAGGCTAATTTATACTTCTGCGTCAAGCGCACATGTATGCTATGGCGCAGCCTACGCGTTGACACAGCCCTACGCCGTTGCTGATGAGCACCTTTTATAAAATTTAACTACACGTCGCAACAACTTGTAGCGCAAGCTTTGTGATTGGTCGGGTTGGTAGCGCTGACGAGTCTGGGCGGGACCGAGAGCCGCGCGAGCCCAATGGAGCGATTGTTTACAAGTGTGGAGTCCTGTAAAGGAGCCCCAGATGGAAAGTTTTGTTTCGTGTTTACCTCATAGTTAAAGTTGTTGCACGTCCGCCGGTTTCTGTCTCAAAATGAGCGAGTTTGAGCCGCTTCTACATTAAGGAAGCGCTCAGGAAAAACAAAACCCCAGTGAAGAAACTCGACACAGAGGAACATTTACACCTCACTGCCAACTAGCGTTTCGGAAGTGTTAATGCAGACCAACAGAAACAGCGTGCAGAAGTATAAATGCACAGCTACGCGCTATGCATGCGTTGTGGATCACGCCGATCACTTGAGGCAGGAGTATAAATCAAGCTTAACTCTGCTGTTGTTTTACCTTCAGAATGATTTTTAGAACTCGTCTTCGTCGTTATCATGCTTTGTGTGACCGGGCTTTTATTCTTGTTTACTGCTGGTTGCTAGGTTACCAATACTACAGTCGACCCCTCTAATAAAATGAAAACGCAGCTAATTCACATTTAGCATTGTTTCTTTTTGACGAACTTTGAAATGGTTCACTTCACGTAAGGATGGAAACCCGCAGCCATAATGCGATTTATTCGTATTTAGTATTTGATTCGCACAATTTTTCTTGAAATCATTTGTTTGAGAGCCGTTCGCTCGGGTTCACGGCTCATGTAAAGCCCCGTGGAGAAGTGCACCACTCAGCCCAGAGTTTTTTCGTGTTTTTGGGGTGATTTGGACTGTGTGTCGGAGCAGAAGAGCTTGAGGAGGTCGGCGGTTGACATTCAGAGCGCGGGCTGTGATTGAGAGCTCCAGTAATTGCCTGTGAAAGCAGTCGAATGTTTTCATCGGCGGTTAAGGCGCAGGGCTGAAGTCGTTACTTACTGAAGCATGTAAAGATCCCGCCACCCGGCAGCGGCTGCATTAACTTAATAATCACTTTCCCCTTTCATCTGGCTCTTTTTCAGCTGTATTTGGGGAACGGAGCTCCGCGTGGGACGGAGAGAGAAAGAGCCCAAAGAGGAACAAATAACACATTGTCAACAGATCGCATGAGCGACGCCTTCACGCTCCGCTAGACTCAATTATGATTTACTTCACAACATTAAAAGAGGCCAGAAATGATGGTTATTCAGCCCGAGCCGTGAAGGAGCGACTTGAAAGGCCTCCAGGTATTTATATCGCCTCTCGAGTGCACCGTTTATCTCTATGAAATTACAGCTAGTTGAGAACTATACTGGAGGTAGTTGGAATTAAAAACGCAAAACGATATTGATTGACCTTCTCCTTATGATGGGAGAAAGTGGAGATCACTTTTAAAGTCAGGTGAATCAAATATGAGCAAATGATTCTTTTGAATTGAGTTGAGTTTTTTCAATGTATTGCTTTATAAGTTGCTAAATTCAAAAACTAAATTCAAAATTGTGTTACTAGTAGCATTATTGTTTTGAATATACATTTAGAATAATGCCATTTAGAGCTCTTGGTTTTTTTTAAAAACTAAATGTTTTCACTTGTTGAAACTAAAAATCAAGATCATTTCACCATATATTGATCTCTTAACTCATCTAAATTTAAAACATTGGTATTGTCAAAAAAAAAAAAAAAAAAAACTTGGTCTGGCACTGGTGTTGTCTTATTTTATAGAAAAAAGGCTTAGTTTTAATTTACAGAAGATGTTCATATTTCTTATTCTCAATAAATTGTAAATTAGAGAAATTCATTTGACCAAAACCAGATTGAAGACCACCTAGAAACCCTTTAAATCTACCCTGATCGGCTAGAACTAGCTAAAACCAGCGTAGATCAGTTAAAATTAACCTGACCAGTTAAGACCAATCTTACCAGCTAAAAAAGGGTGAAACCTCTCTAAAACCAACTTAACCAGCTAAAACCACCTTGAAACCAGCCTGAGTATTCAAAACATCTTTAAAACTACCATGACCAGCTAGAACCAGCTCAGACCGACTAACACCAGCTTAGTTATAAAACTAACTTAGAACCAGCTCTACTTATTAAAAAGTGGTCTAAACCCCTCTAAAACCATGCAGACCAGCTAAAACCATTAATAAACCAGTATGACTAACAAAACAAGTGGTCTAAACCTCTCTAAAACCAACCCGACCAGCTAGAACCAGCTAAAACCAGGCAATATCAGCCTTACAAGATATAAAAGTGGTATAAACCCCAACATGACCAGAGACCAGTCTAATGTGGTCAAAACTACTCTGACCAGCTAAAACCAACTAAGACCAGCTTGACCTGCTATAACCAACCTATCCAGGTAAGACCAGTTTTACCAGCTAAAAAGGAGTAAAACCTAAAAACCAGCTCTACAGCTCTACAATCTCCTTATCCATCACCAAAAACACCATCTAAAGCCCCCTAAAACCATCCTTAATATCTTAGATCAGCTAAAACCAACCTAACCAGGTAAGACTAGCTAAAAAGGGGTGGAACCACACTAAAACCAACCTAAAAACCAACTATACTAACAAAAAGTGGTCTTAAACCCTCTAAAACCAGCCTGACCAGCTAAACCCAAATAGAAACCAGTATGACAAGCAAAATAGTGGTCGAAACCCCTCTAAAACCAACCTGTCCAGCTAGAACCAGCTTAGATCATCTAAAGCCAACCTAAGAAGTAAAAACCACTCTAACAAGCTAAAACCACATAGAAACCAGCCTAACGTGGTCAAATCTACCCTGACCAGCTAAAACCAACTTAGACCAACTAAGACTAGCTTGACCTGCTATAACCAATTTGACTAGGTAAGACCAGTTTTACCAGCTAAAAGGGGGTGAAACCAAACTAAAATCAACATTAAAAACAGCTCTACTAACTAAAAGTGGTCTAAACCCACCAGTTAAGACCAGTTAAAACCACCTAGAAACCAGTTTGACCAACAAAAAAGTGGTCTAAACCCCTTAAAACCAACCTGACCAGCTAGAACCAGCCTAACCAAGCAAAAAGTGGTCTAATAATAATAATAATACCTTACATGGGTGGTGCCAGGAAACCAGCATGACCTGCAAAAAAAGTGGTCTAAGCCCCTTTGAAACCAGCCTGTCCAGCTAAAACCACTTAGACACCAGTATGACCAGCAAAAAAGTGGTCTAAACCGCTCTAAAAACTGCCCGACCAGCTAAAACTACATAGAAACTAGTATGACCAGCAAAAAAGTGGTCTAAACCCCTCTAAAACCACCTAGAAACCAGTATGACTAGAAAAAAATGTAGTCTAAATCTCTCTAAAACCACCCTGACCAGCTAATATGACCAGCAAAAAGCGGTCTAAACCCCTCTAAAACCACGCTGACCAGCTAAAACCCACCTGAAAAGCAATAAGGCCAGCAAAAAAGTGGTCTAAACCCCTCTAAAACCTCACTGACCAGCTAAAACCACCTAGAAACCAGTATGCCCTTCATAGAAAGTAGCCCTAATCCCTCTAAAACCACGTTGACCAGCTAAAACAACCTGAAACCACCTAAAAAGCAATATGGCCAGCAAAAAACTGGTCTAAACCCCTCTAAAACCAACATAACCAGCTAAAACCACCTAGAAACCAGTATGACCAGCAAAAAAAAAAGTGATCTAAACCCCTCTAAAACCACACTGGCCAGCTAAGACCACCTAGAAACCAGTATGACCAGCAAAAAAGTGATCTAAACCCCTCTAAAACCACACTGACCAGCTAAAACCATCTAAAAAAGCAATATGGCCAGCATAAGAGTGATCTAAACCCCACTAAAACCAGCCTGACCACCTAAAACCACCTAGAAACCAGCATGACCTGCAAAAAAGTAGTCTAAATCCCTCTAAAAACAGCCTGACCAGCTAAAACCACCTAGAAACCAGTATGGCCAGCAAAAATAGTAGTCTATATCTCTCTAAAACCAACCTGACCAGCTAAAACGACCAGCAAAAAAAAAGTGTTCTAAACCCCTCTAAAACCACACTGACCAGTTAAAACCACCTAAAAACCAGTATGAGCAGCAAAAAAGTGGTCTAAACCCCTCTAAAACAAAACTGACTAGCTAAAACCACCTAGAAAACAAGTAAGATGAGCAAAAAAGTGGCCTGAACCCCTCTAAAACCACAGTGACCAGCTAAAACCTCCTAAAAAGCAATATGGCCAGCAAAAAAGTGGTCTAAACCTGTCTAAAACCACACTGGCCAGCTAAAACCACCTAAAAAAGCAACACGGCTATCAAAAAGTGGTCTAAACCACTCTGAAAAACAAACTGACCAGCTAAGACCACCTACAAACCAGTATGACCAGCAAATAAAAGTAGACTAAATCTCGCTAAAACCACACTGACCAGCTAAAACCACTTTGAAACCAGTATGACCTGCAAAAAAGGGCTCTAAACCCCTCTAAAACAACACTGACCAGATAAAACCACAAAGAAACCAGTGTGATCAGCAAAAAAAGTGGTCTAAAACCCTCTTAAAACAGCCTGATCAGCTAAAACCACTTAAAAACCAGCAAAAAATGAGGTCTACCAAAAAACCAAATCAAACTGGTCAAAACTCCTCTAAAGCCGACCTGATCTTAAAGCAGCTAGGACCAGCTCAGACCTGGGCTGTTTATATATAGATTGTTCTTGTAGTTTCTACAGTAATATACTTCTTGTTTCTAACGTTGAGCACACCTTCATTTTCGATGAATCCCAAGTGTGTAAACCTCATCTCTCTGTAATCCCCGCTTCATGCAGGAGCTTTCAGAAAGCCGTCTGAGAACTGCTAAAAAACTAACCAGCTAAGACCACCTACAAACCAGTATGACCAGCAAATAAAAGTAGACTAAATCTCACTAAAACCACACTGACCAGCTAAATCACTTTGAAACCATTATGACCTGCAAAAAAGGGGTCTAAACCCCTCTAAAACAACACTGACCAGATAAAACCACCATTAAACCAGTATGACCAGCAAAAAAAGTGGTCTAAACCTCTCTAAAACCACACTGACCAGCTAAAACCACCTAGAAACCAGTATGACCTTCATAGAAAGTAGCCTAAACCCCTCTAAAACCACGTTGACCAGCTAAAACAACCTAAAACCACCTAAAAAGCAATATGGCCAGCAAAAAAACCTGGTCTAAACCCCTCTAAAACCAACATAACCAGCTAAAACCACCTATAAACCAGTATGACCAGCACAAAAGTTGTCTAAACCCCTCTAAAACCACACTGACCAGCTAAAACCACTTTAAAACCAGTATAACCAGCAAAAAAATGAGGTCTACCAAAATACCAAATCAAACTGGTCAAAACTCCTCTAAAGCCGACCTGATCTTAAAGCAGCTAGGACCAGCTCAGACCTGGGCTGTTTATATATAGATTGTTCTTGTAGTTTCTACAGTAATATACTTCTTGTTTCTAACGTTGAGCACACCTTCATTTTCGATGAATCCCAAGTGTGTAAACCTCATCTCTCTGTAATCCCCGCTTCATGCAGGAGCTTTCAGAAAGCCGTCTGAGAACTGCTAAAAAACTAACCAGCTAAGACCACCTACAAACCAGTATGACCAGCAAATAAAAGTAGACTAAATCTCACTAAAACCACACTGACCAGCTAAATCACTTTGAAACCATTATGACCTGCAAAAAAGGGGTCTAAACCCCTCTAAAACAACACTGACCAGATAAAACCACCATTAAACCAGTATGACCAGCAAAAAAAGTGGTCTAAACCTCTCTAAAACCACACTGACCAGCTAAAACCACCTAGAAACCAGTATGACCTTCATAGAAAGTAGCCTAAACCCCTCTAAAACCACGTTGACCAGCTAAAACAACCTAAAACCACCTAAAAAGCAATATGGCCAGCAAAAAAACCTGGTCTAAACCCCTCTAAAACCAACATAACCAGCTAAAACCACCTATAAACCAGTATGACCAGCACAAAAGTTGTCTAAACCCCTCTAAAACCACACTGACCAGCTAAAACCACTTTAAAACCAGTATAACCAGCAAAAAAATGAGGTCTACCAAAATACCAAATCAAACTGGTCAAAACTCCTCTAAAGCCGACCTGATCTTAAAGCAGCTAGGACCAGCTCAGACCTGGGCTGTTTATATATAGATTGTTCTTGTAGTTTCTACAGTAATATACTTCTTGTTTCTAACGTTGAGCACACCTTCATTTTCGATGAATCCCAAGTGTGTAAACCTCATCTCTCTGTAATCCCCGCTTCATGCAGGAGCTTTCAGAAAGCCGTCTGAGAACCGCTAACGTCTGCCAGAGCGATCAGGATGACTATTTTCAGGCCCTCGGCGCAAAACCTGTGAATCAAAACACACAAAAAATGAAACAACGACACTCGTTCGCGCCCGTATCATCGCGCGCAGACCGAGAGCCGCTTAATAATGCGATATTTCCGTCCGAGCGAAAGCAAGATCGTATTAGCATAATGTTGCAGCGAGTGAAAGTTATACGGTTGCTATGGTGAAGCCATCAAAGAGACATCTAGCCTTAATATGGTATGAGCATATTACATTTACATATTCTGCTCGAGCGGAGAGAGAACACCGTTAAGACACTAAAGTCTCGCCGGCAAAAGAAAGTGCCTTTCAAATTGGAAAAAAAGATGCTTTTACAGCAATATAAAAGCGCAGAGCCTGAACTAAAACACCTCGCTGCATCAAGATGCTTTTTTTCAACATGCTGGGTCTTAAGGAGTAAAAGCGAAGAGGGGGAAATTCAGCTAGCGAGGCTAACGGGGTTATGCTAATCAATCAAGCTTTGACCGTTTCAATTCGTCAATATAGTGGAGTAGAAGTAAAGGTCAAGTGCTAAAATAAATCTAGCAAGAAACTTGAATATATTTTCACATCTGAGCCACTAGAATAGCTCATTTTAACTTATAGAAATGTGTAAATTTGCATATTTTAGTCTTAAAATTTTACATTCATGTCTTGTATAGTGCTTCTGCTCAAAGAAAAGTGCCGTGCATAGCGTCAATGCTAATTAGCTTCTGCTAACACCCACATCTGACGACGCAAATCTTAATGACAGCAATCACTTTTCGTCTTAGTCCCTTTATTAATCTGAGGTCGCCCACAGTTGGATGAACCGCCAACTTATCCAGCACGTTTTATGCAGCGCATGCCCTTCCAGATGCAACCCATCAATGGGAAACACCCATACACACTTGTTCACACACATACACAACGAACAATTTAGTTAATTCAATTGCCCTATAGCGCATGTCTTCCGCCTTGTGGGGGAAACCGGAGCACCTGGAGGAAACCAACGCGAGCATGGGGAGAACATGCAAACTCCACACGGAAATGCCAGCTGAGGCTCGAACCAGCGATCTTCTTGCACCGCGCCACACTGAAAAGACAACATACAGGTAGCATTTATATTATTAAAGGAACTGTTTAGCCCAAAAAACGTTTATGATCATCCACGAAACAATTCCTGACCAAAAGTCTCCAAGAAAATTTAGCTACACCTTTGCTGTTCTTTATTATTACGTTTGTGCGTAGAAAACGTCTCGTCACGTTAGCTTTAAAACATGAGCTAATTTGCATAATTAAACTGCAACAACTTCAACAAACTAAAAACGAAAGATTTTATGGAAGTCCCGGATGTTCACTTACACATCAACAGCAATGTTTTGGAGGCCTGAAATCACAAATATTTTAAAATCGCTAGTTTTCGAAAACGAATACTATTTTTGTCTCAAACACAATGTCACCCACATTTTATTAAACATTCAATATATATTGGGTGAGTACCAAAACAAAGTTGGTGTTTGTGGCAGTTGCATAGCATTTTCGCACAGTCACATCACCCTCTACTGGCCTAATATGCAAAGTGGGCACTATTTTGTATCAATTTGTAACTTTTTTGATTTAGTAGCTAATTAGCATTATTCTGTATGATCTCCTTCGTACATTTCTGTATGATTTGCTCACATCCCAAATGAGGAGTAGGTTTGGGGGCATGACTTTTTTAAAATTCGTACGATTTTATAATTTTATACGAAGTCGCAATGCGTAAAATTACATTTCTTCAAAAGATTGGGCTGAATAATTCTCACTAAAATATTTTGCGATACATTGAAATAATGCACAATGAATGAAGATTTTCAGCGATTTGCAACTTAATTTTTACTATATTATTCGCAAAAAAAAACTATTTGTAAAACATTGAATGCAAACAATTTAAACTCCTGACCAAAATCTCCAAGGAACATACTTTACAATTCTTTAGTATTACATAAAACTTGCTGAAAATCTGCTTCCCGCATTAACTCACAATTATCAGCTCATTTACATAATGAAACCGCAACAATTTTAACAAACTAGATTTTATAGAAGCTCTGTTTTTGGGGCATGCCTTCTTATAAACATTTTGACAATTACATATGAATGAAACCTTATAAATTTGTATGAATTAGAGAATGCAATCTCACGGCAATTCGTAACTTTTTGCTTTAGTGGCTAATTCGTATGAATTCGTACGATCTAATTTGTACATTTTAGTACGATTTGCTCATCACCCAAATCATACATTTTTGTACAACTGAACTCGTATGAATTTGTACGAATTTGCCACTAAACTGACAAAACGTAAAATACTTACGTTTCCTCGTGAGATCAGGCTGGAACTAGCACCTTTTTTGACAACACGTAAAATAGTTGCATTTCTTCGTAGATGGCGTTGAAAAATTGACACTATCATCAAAAAACCAATCCACGCTAGCATAGGGGCTAGCGACCGGCTAACCACTTTAGGGTTAAAACATGCTTAAGCTAGCATGATTAGCTAGTAAGGTTTGATGGTGTAACAGAAATTTAAGACCAGTCTTCAGCTGAAAGTCTGATATTTAGCATTACATGTTTATTATACGGGAAACGATTACCCGTATATGTTTAGCATGTTTTGATGAGTAATAATCAAGAATATTTCAGAAAGTGTATGATTAGCGTAGTGAAAAGTGGCAGAATGGCACTCAAAGAAAACTTGGGGAAACAAAAAAGCACACTAGATTTGTCAGTGCTACTTCCTGAGTAGCTTGGTGGCTAGGTAGGACCACAAGTGATTTAGCCTGATTAGCTTGTATTATTTATCTAATTTGTACATTTTAGTACGATTAGCACATCTCCCAATGAGGGTTGGGGTCAGGTGCCACGCCTCTTTTTTTAAAATCGTACATTTTCCTACGACTGAACAAATATCAGCTCATTTACATAATGAAACCGCAACAATTTTAACAAACTAGATTTTATAGAAGCTCTGTTTTTGGGGCATGCCTTCTTATAAACATTTTGACAATTCTATATGAATTAAATCTTATGAATTTGTATGAATGAGCGAACGCAATCTCAGGGCAATTCGTAACTTTTTGTTTTAGTGGCTAATTCTTATGAATTCGTACGATCTAATTTGTACATTTTAGTACGATTTGCTCATCACCCAAATCGTACATTTTCGTACGACTGAACTCGTACGAATTTGTACGACTTTGCCACTAAACTGACAAAACATAAAATACTTACATTTCCTCGTGAGATCAGGCTGGAATTAGCACCTTTGACAACACGTAAAATAGTTACATTTCTTCGTAGATGGCGTTAAAAAATTTACACTAAAATATGCATTGAAAAAATGCACGATTGAAGATTTTCATCAAATTACAACCTAATTTTCAAAACGAGCTACCTGTAGAACATTGAATGCAATTTATGCAGAAGTTCATTCACCACGTGCTAAACGTATTTATATGAACAAAACTTTGTAGTTCTTTCAATAAAAATATATAAAAAAAAATACAACAGACTCTAAAATTTGATGTCGTAGATTAAAATGTGGCAAAACTTGCAAATGAATTAAAATATGAATGTTGACAACAGAGATTTACACAGAAATCGGTTCTGTTCACCTTTAATGATGATTAACACTAATTAATTTCCTTTTATAATTGCGTTTTTTTGCATGTCAAACGCAGCAGAACCAACAAACTCAGTCAAAACATGCAAGTGATGCTGCAAATGCACTTTTTATTTTAATGGAAATCATATTTTAGCACTTATTGTGCACTTGCCTGTCATCTTTTGTACCATAATGATCCTTAATTCCTATTCAACGTTTGTGCGGAACAGTAATAAAAAAACAGCCGAGAAGCGAATCTCTCATCCTGTTAGCGTAGCTGTTACACTAATGCCCTGCAATCAAATGAATAAATAATTTCCAAAACAATTACAGCTCTCTCAGACAATTTAGACACGCTGCTTTTTTTTTTTTTTTAACGACGCCGGCAATTATCAGAGCGCTCGTGTGTGGGAGCGTGATTTTCTTGAGAGCGCACCTAACCGAACCAGCAGAGGGTAAATAAAGCGCTAGTCAAACATATAAAGGAGGCGCACAATACCTCAGGATTAGGAAAAGTGGAGAGGGCGGCAATCACTTACCGACTGATGAAAGAGAGCAATTGAGGTTCAACTATCTGTACACGACTGAACGATCCTCCACACAAAGGTGTATTAAAGCACTTGAGGAGGGGATTAATTGAACGCTTCTTTTATTTTGGCGTTACGAAGTGATTAGCATATTTGCCTAATGGGAAAACAAGTTTAAAAGGGTTTGCTGTTCTGATTTAGCTGGTCTTCCTGTTTCGAAAAGTGGAGAAAAAACCTTTGTGTAGCATTAAAAACACAATCCGTGCTAACATAGTGGCTAGCTAATAACCACTTTAGGGTTAAAACATGTTTTTAAAACAAGCTAGCATGATTAGCTAGTAAGGTTTGATGATCTAAGAGAAAATTAAGACTAGTCGTCAGCTGAAAGTCAGATGCTTAGCATGTATTATGCTCCATTGCATGATTACCCTGCTGAAAAATCCAGCTTAAACCAGCCTAAGCTGGTTGGCTGGTTTTAGCTGGTCGACCAGGCTGGTTTTAGAAGGGTTTTGGCCATTTCCAGGCTGGTTTCCAGCCATTTCCAGCCTGGTCTTAGCTGGTCAGGCTGGAAAATGACTAGCCAAATCTAGTTAAAACCAGCTTCTCCCAGCCTGACCAGCTAATACCAGGCTGGGAATGGCCAAAACCCCTCTAAAACCAGCCTGGTTGACCAGCTAAAACCAGCCAACCAGCCTAAGCTGATTTTTTAGTAAGGAAAACACTTTTTTTATTTGGTACAACGATTAGCCGTACATGTTTAGCATGCTTTGGTTAGTATTAATCAAGAACATTTTAGAAAGTGTACGATTAGAGTGGTGAAATGTGGCAGAATGAGTTTGTGGAAACAAAGAGAGTTTGTGGAAACAAAAAAGCATCTAAAATTGGTCAGTGCTACTTTTTGATTAGCTCTGTGGCTAGCTGAGACCTGTTGCTAAAGATGCTGCTCTGGTTTAGCTAGTCTTCCAGTTTAAAAGTGGCCAAAACCTTCGAGAAGCTTTAGGGTTAACACATGCTTAAGTAAGCATGACTAGCTACTAAGGTTTGATGGTGTAAGAGAAATTTAAAACTGAAAGTCATCAGCTGAAAATCAGATATTTAGCATTACATGTTTATGAAATGCTACAACGATTCGCCAACGAATGGCACTCAAAGATAGTTAGGAGGAACAAAAAAGTACACTGAATTAGGCAGTGCTACTTTCTGATTAGCTTGGTGGCTAGCTAAGACCTGCTGCTAAATATGATGCTCTGGTTTAGCTAGTCTTCCAGTGTGTGAAGCATCAATGGACATAACCCGTGCTAGCATAGAGGCTAGCTAAGACCAGCTGACCACTTTAGGGTTAAAACATGTTTAAATCCTCATTCACACTACGAGCGACTCACAGCAGCAAAGCGACAAGCGACCATTCATTTCAATGGAGAGTTAGTGACATCCGGCGACCTCAGTTTCCACGAGTGCCATGGACCGTTGATGACCAGTTGAGTTTGGCGAGCGATGCGACAAAGTTGAGAATCCTTTAACTTTATGCAAAAGAAGAGCAACTTTGAGCGACAGCCAATAGGAGCACCAGTAGAGCTCACATGATCCTCTCTCTGCTCACTCAGAGGCCAGTTGTATTCGTCCTATATAGACCTACACAGAAGCTGGTCCCCACTCAGATTGACCAACACAATCTCACGACAATGTGTAACTTTTTGATTTAGTGGCTAATTCGTACAATAAAACAAGTATGATTTGCTCATCACCCAATGACGGTTGGGGTTAGGGGTGGGGTTTGGTGTCACGCCTCCTTTTTTGAAAGTCGTACATTATCATACGACTGAACTTGTACGAATTAGCCACTACACTGACAAAACGTAAAATACTTACGTTTTCTCATGAGATCAGGCTGGAGTGACAGGCTTTCTGACTAGTTGCTGCTAGCGTAAATGAGGCTTAAGTTAGCACGTTTAGCTAGTAAAATTTGATGGAGTAAGAGAAATTAAAGACTAGTCGTCAGCTGAAAATCTGAAATTTAGCATTACATGATTATTATATGCTACAACGATTAGCCGTATATGTTAAGCATGCTTTGATTAGTAGTAACTATTAGTAAAATTTTACAGAAAGTGTATTACTAGAGTGGTGAAAAGTGGCAGAATGGCTCTCAGAGAAAGCTTGGGGAAACTAAAAAGCACACTACATTTGTCAGTGCTACTTCCTGAGTAGCTTGGCTAAGCTAAAGTGATTTAGCTAGATTAGCTTGTATCGTTTTAAAGAAGTCGAAACTAGTTGTAACCAGCAAACCAGATTACAGCAGGTTGACTGTTAACATGTCATGTATTATGCTTCATAACATGTTTTGATACCTTATATGCTACATGGATTAGCTGTATACTGTGCTTAGCGTGCTACGAATGCTAATACCAAATATTTTACAGGAAGCTAGTCGTGCCAAAAAAACTCTAAAAATGTAACATTTGTGTGAGCTTGAAGTGGGATTTGGCCAAGATACCTTTCAGAATAAACATTATGAAATCAAAGGTTCAACTTTAGTGATGCAAACGTAAATTAGCATGACTAGCTTAAAGCAAACAGTTCTGTTTTGACAGTTTTAGAGAAGTTTGAGGATAGTTGTAACCAGCAAACCAACTTTAGTTGACTAACATTACTTAACTAACATGACTTTAGCATGTATTGTACTTAATGTAAAAACTTAAGAATCTACATAGCTTAGCCTTCATTTAGCATCGAAGATTAGCATGGTGAATTTACCTTAAAAGGAGTAACTCAAACAAATGTACTTGTTTGGAGATATAGCTATATATCTATATATATATATCGATATAGCTAAGAAACCTCAAGATGTCTTCCCGAAAAAAAATGTAGCATTTGAACGTGTTATTGCTAGTGGTTTAATAGTCAGTTAGCCTGATTAGCTTGTATGAGGCATTACAAAAAATAAACAAAAATATCAGAAGCCCTATACTAATATTATTTGCTGTGATTTTTGAGTGCCGAACGGCTGAGATACCACAAGATAATGCTAGTGGCGCAACAGTGCAACATGCTACACTTTAAGTCGTGGACTTCAGGAATTAGCATTGAGCTCAGAAGTCTCAGGGGCGACAGTAAAACAATATAGTGGCTCCTCCGCATCTGATCCCCCTCAGAAAAGCAGAGTTTGGCAGGAGTTCCTCATGGTAAGATGTACCCCATGCGCTGCTGCCCCAGTCCCTGGTGGTGACTTTAAAAAGTGCAGCTGACATTGAATGGAGTTCAGCGGGCCTCCATCTGCACCCGCGGCTCCCAGAGGAGGCTTTTGCCCAGCAAACCTTCCTGACTGCGCTCTACATTCATCCGTACAGCCGTTTGACTCCAGCTCTCCCCCTTCTGCTCCCACAGGGAAAACATTCGGCATTGACAAATGTGCACATGCTGCGCTCCGGCTGACGGTTTCATTTGTATTTACGCGACTCCCTGGGTAACTCTTAAAATAACTACTGAATTTACACAGACAGGACAACGCAGACTTCCTGAAAATTGAGCGGAAATGAAGACGAGAATACTCGTGCTCTCAGGAACGCGTCCTCTATACTGCAAACAAATAACCATTTAAATGGATGAATGATTTAAGATAATACAGTCTAGAAACAAGTGCCGGTGCAGTAAGATAATTGTACTTGGTAAGATTTCTTGAAATATGAAAACTTGTCCAGACTTTATTCAAGAAAATAAATGTCGTAAAATATGTTATTTTTAAACTCTTAGCATGCTACAAATCTTTTGCTTACTTTGTTTTTTGTCTTGTTTTTAGTCTATCTAACATGATTAAATCAAGAAGTATTTTCTAGAGAATTTAAAATATTGTATCTTGTTTACAGAAAAAAAGTGAATTTCCCCTGAAAACAAGCTAAATAATTTGTCAATCTTTAAACAAAACAAGTTTATTTTGCTTACCCAACTCTGTGATTTAATTTGGCTTGTTTAAAGGAAAAAAAAAAACAGCTTAAATTAGATTTTTTTTTCTGAAAAAGTTTGGTTGTTGTCTTCTTGTTTAAAGAGTTGTTTGATATTTGGACTAGAAATGAGACAAAAACTCCAAGTATATAATTTTTTAATAATTAATTTGCAGGTTAATTTCCAGGTAAAATACCTAACTTTAAGCCTTAGTAAGAAAAAAGATAAATAATCCTTATTATATGCATTTTTAAAACAAGATCAATAAGAGTTTTATGGTTAGAAATAAGATTGTAACAACTAGATAATGTTTTTCAGTGCAACATAATCTGAACATAACATGAACATATTCAGAACATAATCAAAACATTACCGGAACATTACATGGACATAACCTGAACACAACCAGAACATAATCAAAGTATAACCTCAACATTACCCAAACATTACCAGAACATAACCAGAATAAACCCTTTGCATAATCTAAAAACCAGAGCATAACCTAAATATAATCAGAAAATATCCTGAACGTAACCTAAAAACCAGAACACAATCATAACATATCCTGACCAAAACCAGAACATAAACTGAACATAATGAGAACATAACCTGAACATATTTAGAACATAATCAAAACATAACCTGAACACAACATGGACATAACCTGAACACAATCAGAACATAATCAGAGTATAACCTGAACATTATGTAAACATAACCAGAACATATTCTGAATAAACCCTTTACATACCCTAAAAAACAAGCATAACATAACCTTAATCAAAGAATATCCTGAACATAACCTGATAACCAAAACACAATCAGAACATATCCTGACCAAAACCAGAACGATCTAACCATAACCTGAACATATGAACATAACCTGAACATATTGAGAACATAATCCAAACATAACCTGAACACAACTAGAACATATTCAGAGTATAACCTTAACATTACCTAAACATAACCAGAACATAACCTGAATAAACCCTTTTACATAATCTAAAAACCAGAGCATAATCTAAACTTAATCTGAAAATATCCTGAACATAACATATAAACCAGAACACAATCATAACATATCCTGACCAAAACCAGAACATAAACTGAACATAATTAGAACATAACCTGAACATATTTAGAACATAATCAAAACATAACCTGAATAAAACCTTTACATAACCTAAAAACCAAGCATAACATAACCTTAATCAAAGAATATCCTGAACATAACCTAATAACCAGAACAAAATCAGAACATATCCTGACCAAAACCAGAACATAACCTGAACATAATGAGAACATAACCTGAACATATTTAGAACATAATCAAAACATAACCTGAACATAACATGGACATAACCTGAACACAATCAGAACATAATCAGAGTATAACCTGAACATTATGTAAACATAACCAGAACATAACCTGAATAAACCCTTTACATAACCTAAAAACCAGAGCATAACCTAACCTTAATCAAAGAATATCCTGAACATAACCTAATAACCAGAACAAAATCAGAACATATCCTGACCAAAACCAGAACATAACCTGAACATAATGAGAACATAACCTGAACATATTTAGAACATAATCAAAACATAACCTGAACATAACATGGACATAACCTGAACACAATCAGAACATAATCAGAGTATAACCTGAACATAATGTAAACATAACCAGAACATAACCTGAATAGACCCTTTACATAACCTAAAAAACAGAGCATAACCTAACTTTAATCAAAGAATATCCTGAACATAACCTAATAACCAGAACACAATCAGAACATATCCTGACCAAAACCAGAACATAACATGAACATAACCTGAACATAATTTAAAAATATCCTGAACAAAATGAGAACATCATTTGAACATAATCTGAACATAATCTGAACATATCCTCGACATAAAAAGAACATAAACTGATCATATCTGTACAAAACCTGAGCATAAACCAGAATATAATCTGAATATATCCTGAACATAACCAGAACATGATATGAAAATATCCTGAAAAAAATCACAACATAACCTGAACATAATCAGAACATAACCTTAATATAATCCGAACATAACCAGAACATAATCTAAACATATCCTGAACATAACCAAAATGAGATATGAATATGTTTAGAACGTTTTCTGAACATAACCTAGACATAACCTGAACATAACCTGAATATCAAAACATAATCAGCATAACCTCAACATGACTATTGCATTTACTCAGACTGGATGAGACAGACTTTCTAAAACAGGGTGTAAATGAAGACGAGAACGGTCAAAATAATATGATGCTGAAGAACACGTCCCATTACAGGTTCAGCCTCTACTCACTGGAGAATGCGAAAAAATGGCGTGAGGATGCTGGACATGAGCTCCATAAATCAATCTATTGTCTTTTGAGTGTAGGTGCGTTTCTGACTGACAGGTTCAATTTGCTTGACCTTGGCTTTCCTTTACATGCGGCAAATATATAAACGAGGGCCAGAAGCCGAGACGCGTCGATCCATCATCAGGGGCCGGCTCATTTATTCAGCAGCACTGAGTGAGAAACGCTGTCCTTATGAACATCTACCGTTCAACTGGGCACTCAGTGTTACTATAATAATAAGACATTAATTTTGTCAAATTAAAGTTACTGTAGTGAAATTATGGTAAACTGAATCATATCTGCCAGCCAGTGAAATCAGTGTTACTCTAGAAAAACATGGTAAATCATCAAAACTAGCCTGGATACAGCTATGTTTTTTACTATGGTAAAGTCCTAGTAAACTGAATTCTTTTTTTTTTTTTTTTTTTTGCAACACTAAGGTTATTAATGTCACCATGGTAAAACTATAGTAAACTGAATCAGTTTTGGCAAAGAAACAAAGTTACTCCTAATGTATAGTAAAATCATGGTAAAAAGTTTGTTTTCTGTAAAACGAGTTACTGATGTCAAATTATGATGACAAAACAATGGAAACATTATACTTTGTCAAATTTAGACAGATTATCCAATTAAAGTTACTATAGTAAAACTATGGTAAACTGGATCTCATCTGCTAGCACTGGAATCATTGTTACTCGTTACTCTAGTAAAACATGGTAAATCATATATATATATATATATATATATATATATATATATATATATATATATATATATATATATATATGCTAACATGTTAATGCTACTGTGGTAAAATAGTAAACTGAATCCTTTTAGGCAAATAAACAAAGATACTGCAAACAATGTTACTATGGTGAAACCATGGGAAAAAAAGGTCATTTTTTGTAAAACACTGCAGTAAATACGACAATAAAATAATTTATTTTTTAGTTACATTTAAACTGATTCTACAATTAAAGTTACTATAGTAAAATTATAGTAAAGTAAATCTCATCTGCCAGCCACTGGAATCAGTGTTACTCTAGTAAAACACAGTAAATCATATATATATATATATATATATATATATATATATATATATATATATATATATATATATATATATATATATATATACTCCAGACTAGACAGGATACTGCCATTAACGTCACTATGGTAAAGCCATAGTAAATGGAATCCTTTTTGGCAAATAACCAAAGATACTGCTCACAGTTTTACTATAGTAAAGGTAGTCGGTAGTTTCTGTAAAGCGAGTTACTCAATGAATATGATGATGATACTATGGAAAAAGCAGGATTTAAGGTTAAATTAAGACAAACAGTACAATTAAAGTTACTATAGTAAAACTATGGTAAAGTGAATCTTATCGACCAGCCACAGACATCGGTGTTACTCTAGTAAAACATGGTAAATCATATAAATTCTCCAGACTAGCTGGGATACTGCCAATAATGCCACTACGGTAAAACCATAGTAAACGGAACCAGTTTTTTTTGCAAATTACCAAAGTTACTGCTAACAGTTTTACTATAGTGAAACCATGGTAAACAAAGTTGTTTATTATAAAACAAGTTACTGCAGTGAATATTATGATGATAAAAATATGGAAAATGTAGTTTTTTTTTTTTTTTGGACAAATTAAGACAGATGGTATGAATAAAGTTACTATAGACCTTTTTCATGGCTGCTGCATGGAGGGCGCCATAGCGACCAGCGTCTTCCGGTAGAATGCTAAAAACTTCCGTTTACAGCGTGTACAACTGGTAATTTGCGCTCCGAAAATGGGTTTCAAATAACGTTTTTAATGGATAACAGTGTTTTTGTGACACACAACTTATAAATGTGTCTGTTAAAGCCGTTATAATCCGTCACATGTGGTTCAAGCGCGTCAGAAATACGAGAAAAGTGTTCTCCTAGTTCATGTGTCTGCCATCAGAAATACAGTGTGTTTGTGCGTTCCCGGCCTGTCAGCTGTTAGCTCAGCGGCTCTTTAACACAGAGAGAGAGAGAGAGAGAGAGAGAGAGAGAGTACTGGCATGAAACTTAACAGGTATGAAAGTCGTGAAATTTACAAAAATGACCAATAAAAGTCTGTTATTAATCCTCTGCTGCTGATTTGCTGTTCATTCTAATCGTGAGTCGTTTGTGTTTTATTTCGTGTGTTGTTTTTACCACGGTTTGTGTTTTTCTGTCATTTCGAAATGACACTAGCCTAATTTTCACGTTGTCACAGTTATTAAATCAGTGTGTCAGTAGCACAGTACAGGCTACGTGTGTGTGTCAAACATTTTGGTGAACTACATTTGTTTGGGCTGGTTATATATTTGAAATAAAGAGAAAATGTTGACTTTAGCGATGACGAGGCTTCATTTAAACTGCAGAAGATGCCGTCTGACAACGAGGGGGAAACGCCTCACAGCAGCTGTTTTCCATCCTATTAGATGGCATTTCTTTAAATGATCAGTCCAGGAGATGCTGCTGATGGACAACAGTATTAGTTCAAAGAGGATAAAAGCAGGTAAAATAGATTAAAACTATCGTTTCAAAGCTGTCCAAATGTGACTGTTTACACGCATCAGCTGCCGACCGGAAGCTCTTCGCATTCTCCTTGCGCATACACGCAAAGCATAATGGGTAATTTTGCGTTCCAAGAAAAAGGTCTATAGTGAAACTATGGTAAACTAAATCTTATTAGATTAGATTAGATTGAAATTTGTTGTCATTACACATGTACAAGTACAATGCAGCGTATCTAATCTGGCAGAGACTGCAATCAGTGTTACACTGGTTAAACATAGTAAATCACATTTCCCCCCCTTAAATTAGCCGGGATACAAACAACCGTGAAACCATGGTAAATATGGATCATGAAAACTATTTACTCCAGTCAATATTTCTATGGTAAAATCAAGGTAAATTAAGCTGAACATTATCTGCCAAACAGAGCTACAAAAAACAGTGGTAAATGTTTTGTGCTAAACAAATTTACTGTAAGCAATTACTACAGTACAATGTAATCTGCCACAAGTTACTGGTAAAAAAAAGAGTAAAAAATAACGTTCTTTGCAAAACTAGCAAATGTACCATACACAATGTTACTATGGTAAAAACATGGTGAAATTAATATTTTCTATGAAGCTTTATTAAAAAATATGCCAAAAATGTTAACTACCCTACTGAAAAATCCAGCTTAAACCAGCCTAGGCTGGTTGGCTGGATTTAGCTGGTCGACCAGGCTGGTTTTTGAGGGGTTTTGGCCACTTCCAGGCTGGTTTCCAGCCATTTCCAGCCTGGTCTTAGCTGGTCAGGCTGGAAAATGACCAGCCAAATCCAGCTAATACCAGCTTGAACAGCCTGGTTTAAGCTGGATATAGCTGGTTTTGGCTGGACTCTCAGCTTGGCTAGGCTGGTCAAGCTGGTTTTAGCTAGTCATCTCCCAGCCTGACCAGCTAAGACCAGGCTGGAAATGGCTGTAAACCAGCCTGGAAGTGGCCAAAACCCCTCTAAAACCAGCCTGGTCGACCAGCTAAAACCAGCCAACCAGCTTAGGCTGGTTTAAGCTGGATTTTTCAGCAGGGTACTAACAAATCGGACCTTTATAATCACCCAAAACACCATGGCAAGTGCATAGAAATGCTAAACGTAGCTTTCAACAAGCAATTTAACATCATAACCACAAAAACAAGTGATAAACTCACTATAAACACCTTAGAAATGCTCTAGCGAATGCATAGACAAGTATTAAACCATACTAAACACTTCAAGCTAACGCTAACAACCACCTGAAACACTGCCAAAACACTGTTGTATTTACAATTAACAAAACATTTCAAATTAGCAAGTAGGCTACACACAAACACTGAAAGCCCACACCAAGTGTTTTCATTGTAGCGACAAGCTAGGTTAGCAAAAAACAACAACTGTGTGATTGACTGATGAGCTTCGGAAAAACAAAACAAAAACAAAAGTGTGATTTTTCTCAAATGCAGAAGTGACACAATTACATGTTAGCGCGTTCACACCTAGACGAGCGTTGTTGTTCTTCACAGGGAAGGATGTGTGTGTGTGTGTTCTGTGCATGACTGGGCTCATTAGCGACACACACACACACACACACAGACAGACAGCAGTGTTACACTGGAAGACGCAGAAACAGCTGCGGCCCTTCGCTGAGAGAAGAGTTCACATCTGTCAGTCCGCCGCAGATGCTAGCGCTAGCCTTCATGGCAACACAATCCCTGACAGCCGCAGAAATAAAATATATACATAAACTAGAGAAGTCGCAGGGGAAGACTAACCTCTGCTATACATTTCAGCTGTGATTCGCGTCAGGCAGAGTCGCCGTCATGAACACCTTCTTCCTCCGTGCCGTATTTATAGACCAGAGGTGGGCGAGCAATTAGGACTCGCAGGACCAGTGAAAATAATACTTACGCTTGTCTCAACAGTGTGTGTGAAAATGCACAGAAGTGCCATATAAATGTCAGTCAGCCGGAGTGGTAGGTCTGAAGTGGTTATTCTGCCAAAGCTGAAATGTACAGTGGTCTTAGTATGAATCCTGGAAAAAGAAATGAAACCATCACTGTACTTCCAGTGGTTATGTCATGGTTATATTGGATAATATAATGGTTTTAATATAGATTATACTGGGTCGACTTTGCCAAATGCATCATAGACCTATACAGAGGCATACATTTTAAAAGTGGCGGGACAGCTGTTCTGTGATCAGTAGTAAATCTCCATCTAAAAGCCAGAGGGCGCTCTAGTACACCAAACACAACAATACTATTGAGTAGTAGGCGATTTTGGACACAGCCAATTCATACCATACCTGCCAACACTCTCGTTTTTCCCGGGAGTCTCCCGTATTTCAGACCCATCTCCCGCCACCCTCCCGTTTTGTTATTTCTCTCGGAAAACTCAGCATTATGGTACGGTCTGTAAAACCCCTAAGTCGCCAACATTGGTATAGGATCTGATCGCAGCGGTTTCCAACAGTGTTATTCAGACCCCTCATCCCTGTACCTAACACCGCCGATCTCCCGGATTTTCAGGGACAAATGTTGGCAGATATGCCCCATCCCTCCTCGGTTGCTACGCCCTTGGGCTTATAAGTTGATCATAAAAGGGATTGTGAGAGATTTTTAAGTTGGCATGAATTATAAGTTACGATTGTCCTTTTTTCCAATATCGTGACGTCAGTGTTGCCAACTATTTTCAAAGAAAAGGCACTAAGCTCTGCCTGAAAAGTTGCTAAATGTCACTGGATTTTGCATATAACTGACGTCATCACGACCAACTGTTTCTGTTTGTTTAATAGCCCATTATTAATAAAGGGGTGTTTATACATATGCTTTTGATTTCATGCAGACTTTAATAGTATGGCCTGTTTTCTAAAGGCATTGTCAGTCTTTGTGAAATCAAAAATTACTATGTTTATTTGGCTAGCGCACATTGCTATTCTTTAGGTGAACAATTCATTTGCGCTAATTGGTAATCTTCAATCAAATCTGCGCATCTGCTTCTGCGTTTGGATTGGTTCTTTCTCTGATGCCGTGTTCACACCAGATGTGGAACGCGCAAATAAATTGCGCTATTCGCGCGTGAACATTTTGAGTTTATTTTCTTCATTCGCGTATCAAATTCACTGAGCAACAGACGTGGATTAATGTGATGGGCAGGGCTTCTGTCTGCCCACTGACTCTAGCTTCGTTGCTAAATGGCTAACATGGATTTTACTGAGAGAACATCTGTAATTATGTAATTTATGAAGGCTGTAAAACAGCGTCGATATGTTTGGAGCCGTGTCTGAGTCCACTAGATCCTTTCGGGTGCACCCAGTTCTATGCAGGCTTTTGTCTGCCCAGTGACTGTAGCTTCGTTGCTAAATGGCTAACATGGATTTTACTGAGAGAACAGCAGTGTTTATGTGCTTTTTGAAGGCTGATAAATGGTGTTGATTTGTTCGGCGCCATGTCTGAGTCCGCTAGATTCTTTTTGAGGTGCATCAGCTGTTCATAAACTCCTCCAGAACTATAACTGGACAATGGAAGCTTTCAGCGGTGCTTCTGACTGAGTTGAGCCCAGTTTGATGAGCTGTTGTCGGTGTCAGCAGGAGGACACCAACAACATGTGCTACATCATAATCACGTCCCTACAAGAGCAAGCTTCTGATTGGTTAACGTGGCACGGATGTCTGCTGTAGTTCAGACTTTCGAACTTGAGCGAAACGCTAACTGTGCTTGAGCGAAACATCAATTGTGCGAAATCGTTATTGGGAAGCCCAGCTAATCGAGTTCACACTTTCGAACTTGAGTGAAATGCGCTGCCTCATTAGCATGCATCATGCCGCAGGATGTCTATTCATGCGCTACATCATAATCACAACCCCACAAGAGCAAGCTCCTGATTGGTTGACGTGGCACAGATGTCTGATGAAGTTCAGACTTTCGAACTTGAGCGAAACACTAACTGTGCTTGAGCGAACTTGAGCGAAACATCAATTAAGCGAAATCGTTATTGGGAAGCCCAGCTAATCGAGTTCAGACTTACGAACTTGAGTAAAATGCGATGCCTCATTAGCGTGTATCATGCCGCAGGATGTCTATTCACATCTTTGCATTGACGTAACATGTAAATGCAACGCAGTGGTTCAGTAGGTAGTGCTATCGCTTCACAGCAAGAAGGTCGCTTGTTCGAGTCTCGGCTGAGTCAATTAGCATTTCTATGTGGAGTTTGCGTGTTCTCCCTGCTTTCGCGTGGGTTTCCTCCTGGTGCTTCGCTTTCTCCCACAGTCTAAAGACATGCAGTACAAGTGAATTGGGTAGGCTAAATTGTCCATGGTGTATGTGTGAGTGAATGTGTATGGATGTTTCCCAGGGATGGGTTGCGGCTGGAATGGCTTAAAAACACGCTGGATAAGTTGTTGGTTCACTCTGCTGTGGCGACCCCAGATTATTAAAGAGACTAAGCCGAAAGGAAATGAATGAAAGAATGAATAACATGTAAATCACTCGCGCTTGATGCTTCTACTGCGTCTGATGTAAACGCAGCATGACGCTTCAACCATTATATTCTTAACCACGCCTCTCTTACCGTTAGTTTGCTATGAGGGAACGATGCGTAAAAAGAAAGCCCCGCCCCCTACACAATATTCTATTACCATTATTGGGAAGGCCAGATAATCTTAATAAAAAATAAATAAATAAATCCCACAAGAAACTATTAGCATGTTCTTATTTGAATGGGTTAAAGGGTCATGAAACACTAAAACACATTTTTTGAGCTGTTGACAGTCGTACATGTTTCCCACACTGCTAAAAACACTATTAGGACACCTATATTTCACTAAAAAGTGTAAATTGGTTATTTTTGCGTTATTTCAAGCAAATTCGTACTTCGTTTGAAACGAATTTTTGAAGCTGCTTCACGGCTATGAGATAATAGCGTGTATTCCAGTGTGCAGACTGGACGTCTGTGCCAGAGTGTGTCTTATTACGTCTTACAGTGTGATGCATTAATGCATGAGTAAAGCTTGGTTCAAACCAATCAGCGCGCTCTATTGTGCAACTTAATTAATATTCATTACTGTCACAGTGTTTAGACGACAGAGACGCCACGTTGTGTTGGCAAAACAAGCGTGAAGTGTTGCTTTTATAGTTTGCTGCAGTTAAGTTTTGTTTTCATTTTCTCTCTGTGAGAGCTCAGCTGGATCACGTGTGGATTAACAGTGTACGCGACGCTCGACAACAATAACTTACGTGTCTAAGGAGGATTATTGTTTACCTGAGAGCTGTTCTCATCTGCAAACGCTGAGATCCGGATTCGCTTGTAGACTTCTCTTAATAAAGACGCGGCTCTAGTTGCTGGTGATTGTCCTGTCTCTACAGATTTGGTAAGTGAGCGAGCATTGCTCTTTGTTTATTCAGTTTGTTCGTATCAAACAAACTATTGCATCGAGTGTAAACATGGTAGCACCACAACCAAACTTTAACCTCGTGTAGGATTTTCACCGCATTTTGTGACCGGAATAACACACGCGTTCTGACACTACCTGCTGAGTGCATCTAAGTTTCCGGGAAATGCTGAGTTTTTTTTTCTCTCATTCGCCGTGCGTTATCAAACATAGCATGAAAAATACACGCTTACAGCAGCTCCTCGAATCAAATATATCGTTTGTCGCGAGGGACATGAATGAATTTCCTGAATGAAAGAGCCAAACTGCAGTTAAAGTCCACCATTTAATCATTTGGCAAATAATTCGACTACAGATGTCCATGTAAACACAGTCACTTTGTCCCCTGTGGGTGTGTTTTGACTCTGAAACACACCATGCCTCTTTTCTTTTTCCGACACTCCCCCCTAAACAGAGCTGGACACGCCCACTTTTCTGACATTTTCCAAAGTAGAGGTGTGAAAACACCCTGCTGAAACGAGGGGGTTTCATGGCCCTTTAAAGTTGATGGTTTGTAATGTTATTTATAGTGGAACAAAATCTGTAGTAGTATTACAAATATTTACTCAAGAAATGAAAATATTTTGTCTGTATATATATGAGAAAAGGCATCAGTTTGACCACGCGATCACAGCAAAAACAAACAAACCCTCAGTGGACTGTGTGGCCTGCGTCGAATGCAGCTTGCACGAGCAGCTAATGCTAGCGTCCGTCACCGTTTATCAGGGATGACCTGGATATGATCTGATGGGCCGGCGAGGTGCATTAAGCCCCCCTGCAGGGATCGTCCGATCTGCCCTTCACTGGAGGACGCAGCCGGACACACGCTGGGGTAAGATGAGCCGCAGACGCTGGACTGATGGTTCCATTAAACCCTTTGGAGACAGAGGATGCTGGGAGGGCAGTCAATCACCAGTCGGCCGCTATCCGCTCACACCGGCCCCCGGTCAGACCCAATGACTCGCTGATACAGACCATAACTAATCTGCAAGCCCATCGGCCACTGATCCAGGAACAGGTGACGGTGCCAAAACTCCAGATGCACGCTCCGATGAAGGCAATGTACAACAGCAGATTAAACTATTCATCTTCACTTCGTCCTCTTGGACCTTGGGCGTCCATCTTGGAGGGTGTAGCATATAACAGGAGCAGATGGCGAACAGCGTTGGGAGAGTCCAACCCCAAATGTCACTTTAGCTTATTGGATGCTATTGATTATTGCATCCACTTGGAAATTGGCCCTAATGTCGCTCTCGTGATATGTGATGATGGTCGCAAGGATTTATTGAGGCAAAAGCGATGTGGACGTTCCACTGGCCTGTGAATGTGAGTGTGTGTGATGGAGAAATGCTTTCAGAAACGTACAATATGTGAAATAAAACGAGCAAAATAGTAAAAGCATGAATTTCAGTATAATCCAGTGTGTCTATAAGAATAGAAATGTTATTAAAATGTTTTAAAATTAAACAGGTATTAGAAAAACGGTTTTAAAAAGTAGCAAAACCTTTGCTAAAGTGTTTGTGTACACCTCTTTTTGGCTTGGTCCCTTTATTAATTAATATGTGGGAAAATGCCAATGGAACTCTGGCATTGATTCAAGCCTTGGCTGGGTCAGGTGGCGTTTCCGTGTGGAGTTTGCATGTTCTCCCCGTGTTTGTGTGGGTTTCCTCCGGGTGCTCCGGTTTCCCCCACAGTCCAAACACATGCACATATAAACAAGATGCAATCTATACAACAAAATCCTAAAATTTAAAATATAATGTTACAATAATGTATTTGAAAATAAATTTCAAGATTATATCAGCAACCATGTATGTTTTTTTGTATTTATGTGTCAATATAATGTCAGTATAATGTTCGGGAAGTACAGCTGTTCTGACCTGATATCCATTGAAATGGACAAATATAGTATGGTATATACTTTCTCCATTCAAAATTCTGGAACGGCGTATATATATATATATATATATATATATATATATATATATATATATATATATATATATATATATATATATGCAGCTTGTTGTTTTTGTTTTTATCCAGTTGCTTAAACGTTTTGGTTGTATCAGGGTGCATCAAATATGTATTTTGGTATTAGAGTGGCATTTTTGAATAATATATATATATATATATATATATATATATATATATATATATATATATATATATATATATACATGCATACATAGTTGAATAACTAAATTTTATCAATATTAATAAATATTATTTTTTTTTCTCCATTTCTCAGTGTTTTAGGCAATGTATTTTATTGTATTTAAACAAAACTAATTTATTAAACAGATATATTTATAAAAAAATAATAGTCACCAAACATATTTAGAAATTGAAAGATAATACAAATAAATTCAAGCAAAATATAGCAAAAAAAATTACAACCTACCAACTATTTTTTTATTTATTTATTTTTTGCTCCTCTTTATTTTTCCTCTTTTTAAAAAATTAATTGTATTAATTTTTTTAACTATAACATAAATTTGGGCTTGCTAGTTTTTGGAGCGTTTAGTTATTTTGTTAGATAAGTTCCAGATTTGGCTTCAGTACTGACTAATGTATATATAGCATAAACACACATAAAGAAGTAATATTTTTTTGTTTCGTAAGACTTGGATCTTTATTTTAAGATTATATATATATATATATATATATATATATATATATATATATATATATATATATATATATATATATATATATATATACATATATATATAATTACATACATACATACTTCCAGTGGTTTTGTCATGGTTATATTGGATAATATAATGGTTTTTAATTTAAATTATACTGGGTCGACTTTGCCAAATGCATCATAGGCTTATACAGAGACATAATAATATCATTTGAGGAAATTGACTGGAACAAACCATTTAAGATAAACTAATCCTAATGAGTACTGTGAACTTAATCTATTTGAGTAAGCGAAGCAACTTCAGTACAGTAAAACCCACTAAATGAAGAGAACTCAAACCAGCTGAGTACTGTAAAACACAATGTTAAAGCAACTCAAACCGTTTGACGAATCCAATTGCAACACACCATTTGAGTTAAAAAACTAATCTATACAAGTACTGTGAACTTACTCCATTTAAGTTGAAGTAATGAGGTATTCAATTAACCCATTACCTTCAACGCCGAGTTCAAAACTCTCTTCAAATGAGTAGAATTAACCGTAGTAAATTTTGAGTTCACTACACTCATTTCATTTGATAAAGTTGACTGCTGGGTTTTACAGTGTGTGTGTGTATATATATATATATATATATATATATATATATATATATATATATATATATATATATATATGTGTGTGTGTGTGTGTGTGTGTGTGTGTGTGTGTGTGTATATATTCTGAGTGCCATCAACTATTGGAGAAAATCTAACAAAAAAAGCTGATGGTGGGGGGCAACTTATAAAAATAAGCTTGCAGGGAAAGAGTTCAATTAGAAATTGACAGCTAATCATCATTAAATCAAATCTAATTCAATTCAAAACTGAATATTAGCCGAAATAATTATCCCTGGTAGCTAAACCAAATCCCGAGTTGAAGACTTCTTAAGCGTTTCAAATTTACAGATGACAAAATAATGAGCGGAAATATAGTCAGACGCTCATACAGTTAGCGTTCTCGCAGTTGAGTGCTTGCATAATGAAAGCCGTCACGGTTTAGTTCCTGCAAAGAGCAGAGGACAAAGGAATCGTCAGCGTGCGTGATGTGACGGTGTTCATGTTGGCGCATTAATGAGTTGAGCACCTGCTGGGAAGTTCAACCTTCAATGCCGCAAACACACCGAAGTGGCAATCCACCCAGAGACATTGTGCGGCGGCTAGCGCTTAGCTCGAGAAGACCGTCTTTCTGTTAGCCTTTCATTTCTGCTCAGGCTTTGTGAAAGCCACCCGAAGCCTCAAAAGCTGCAGGCCCCGGGTCCCCGCCGAGCCTTTTTCATGGCGAGATAAACAGGCAGGCGTCGGATTTAATTCAAACATATAGACGTGTCGATCTCGCTCACAGGAATTCAGCGCTTTTAGCTGCTGTTTGACGCCGCTAGTTTGCCTGGGGACCAGAAATCCCAGTCCAATCCGGAAACTCTTTTTTGGCTCCGGCGTAAAGCTGATGATGTAGCGTAGCGCGGCTTTCACAAACAGCCCAACGAGCTCCTCGTCAATGATTTTTTTAGTCCTGTCATGTTTTTGGCATGGTCATGTGTCTGTTGTGACCCAACAATAAGGGGATTTGTAGATG
The DNA here is from genome assembly GCF_052040795.2 of Danio rerio. NCBI lineage: Eukaryota > Metazoa > Chordata > Actinopteri > Cypriniformes > Danionidae > Danio > Danio rerio. Next base: position 4,183,489 of record NC_141042.1, read on the forward strand.
TCGAGTTTTTCAAGGACGCCGGCGTTTGGCAGAGGAAGCAAAAGCCAAAGCCATGAGCGGGGTTGGATTATGACTTAATTACGCATTCAAAAAACAAAATGTGTGACCCTGGACCAAATACGAGTGTCAATTTTTGCAGTTGTAAACAAGCCCTCAATTTATGTTGGTTTGTTCGCATTAGACACTCTTTGGCTGAGATACAAGCAAATGAAAATCTGACTTCTGAGTGTTAAATAAAACTAAATATTGAGAACTGTCTTTAAAGACCCTGTGAAATAAATATTAATATAGTATCAGAATGTTAAGGACATACAGTGTGCTAAAAAAGTGCCAACATTCACATTAAAGAAGGTATAAACATTCAAAGCTTGCAGCTGATTTTTTGACATCACCTCCTACTTCAGTTTCTCATTCTATCTTCTGCCAATCAAATGCTCTGTAGTCTCTGACAAGCCCCGCCCTCTTTAAGGTGCTATTGCTGTGAGCTCAACCACACACTGGCTGTGAGTTGTGATATAAACCAAACGCTATTGGCTGATTTTATTCATTTAATTTTTAGAGTGCAGTAATGGAGTATTTAATCAGATTACAAAAAACATTCGTACTTTCAATCAGAGTAAACTACTTTACTACTTCACAAAAAATGGTTTTGATAAACTAAAAATAATAAACAAATAACAAAATACACAAATATCAAATAACCTAAATTAATAAACATATACATATACATATATATATATATATATATATATATATATATATATATATATATACATATACATATACATATACATATATATATATATATATATATATATATATATATATATATATATATATATTCAATAGCAATATTCATTGGCTTACTCACACTATGTACAGTTGCCTTGAACCAGGGAAAGACACGCTTGTCCCCCTTCCCATCTCCCCCGAAGGCCTGCACTCACATTACATTCAGGCCTGGGAACGCTTACGTCATCGATGAGGCACTGTACAGTAAGAAACGCTTTCCCTCAGCACAATGGAGATCTCTTAATCATTTTAAGTCGTTTGATATGCAGTGACACGCAGTCAAATATTTCCCCGAACAGATCAGCCCCTTTTGACGCTCATAAACAACCATAAAGTCCTCGTGCTGCAGGAATTAGGAGGTTTGCTGAAGGTGCAGCTGTCGTGTAGTGAGGGTGTTGCGTCTTTAATAAACTAAATTCATTGCTACATTCAACTACATACAGCTCATTGAACAGTAAGAATGATTTTAAAAAATCCATATCAAACAGTCCCTTAAAAGTCACGTCTCATCTTCAGTTTCAGGCTAAGGCGCGCTTTGCATTTACACTAAAATCGTACCGTGCCAAAGCCCAAGTGAACCGCCCTCAGGCACACCTCTTGGGACGGCCAACTGAACAATGCCTGAGCGCAAAAATCATAGTGTGAGTATGCCCTTAGTGTCCCACCAGTGACAATATACAGCCCTATTGCCCTGCTACTTGTGTGATATTGTGTTTATACAAAAGTTTCATGACAAAATCGTTTATATAAAAAAGAAAATCAAACACGGAGTCTCAAAATCCTTTTATAGGAAGAACTACTTTCTTCCGCTATTCATTCACATCTGCAGCTGATGTCAGAACAGCAGAAACTGTTGCCAGTTTACTGTAGAGCTAGTGTTTGAATGATTCTCTAGCGTAATTTCTAAAGTGAATACAAAACAGCAGATTTTGCTCACATTTTAAGATTATAAGGCTGAACAATTATAAGATTATAAGGCATGAAATGCCATCAGTCTACAGAGATAGCCCAGTATTTCATTGCAATCGGGAGATCACAACAATTTACCCTGAAAAAGCCAAAGCAAAGCAAACACTAGCAGATTACTATGGTATAAATACAGCACTACGACATACAAAAGAGAGAGATCGACTCAGAATGTCACCTACCAGTTTTATAATGATTTCAACGTCAACCCTCTTTGCTCTTCCTAGTATGACAGTCTAATGGCCGGCAACTCACTGAATCTCAGAAATTATGGATATTTAAAATAGGCACTGTCCCTATAAATAAACTGCATAGCTGCAATCTAAACTACATTCTCACCTAAAAAAGCCTTAAAAGTACATTATGTTGTCCAACAGCTGCAATATTTGTTAAACTGTAGTCCTCTGCTTGCCACTTATGTGGCTGAGAAATATAAAAGGGTGCTTATACTGTATTTATTTACATATGTTGCGCATATATATATATATATATATATATATATATATATATATATATATATATATATATATATATATATATATATATAACTTAGATACTTAAAGTTACTTAAAGTAATAAAAAAATATTCAAGTAGTAATGGATTACATGTAATTTAAGTAATCAGATACCAAAAATCATGTACTTCATGTGCATCATGTACTGTAAATTACTTTAAAAAAAAACTTGAAATTAGATACCTTTTTGGATGGATTACACTGCATAAAATGCTTTTCTTAGAGTGTTTTTCCTGTTTCTAGTTCAAATATGTACAAATTTTTAAAGCAAGACGCGTTTTATTAAAGCAAGAAGCAAAATATTGTCTTGTTTTAAGACATAATATGCCAAAATTGAGTTTTTCCCATAAAATAAACAAAATGATCTGCCAATGTGGAAAATAATCTAACGTCAAAAGGAAAAACAAGATTATTTTGTTAACCCAATCGGCAGATTATTTATAACAAAACAATATTTTTTGCTTGGGTTTCCTCCGGGTGCTCCGGTTTCCCCCACAGTCCAAAGACATGTGGTACAGGTGAATTGGGTAGGCTAAACTGTCCGTAGTGTATGAGTGTGTGTGTGAATGGGTTGCAGCTGGAAGGGCATCCGCTGCGTAAAAAACTTGCTGGATAAGTTGGCGGTTCATTCCGCTGTGGCGACCCCGGATTAATGAAGGGACTAAGCCGACAAGAAAATGAATGAATGAATATTTATGCTTGTCTAGAAAATGCTTCTGGTTTCAAGATTTGTTTAGATATTTGGACTAGAAGCAAGATAAAAACTCTAGAAAAGCATTCTGTCAGTAAGTTATTCGCAACTCATCGATTTTCCTCATTTAAGTGCAATTCAGTGACGTAATTCTCCCAGATCGGTGTGTTTTGTAATCTGTAGAGAAATGCATTATATAAAAAAATAACCTTTCCAACCCTGGCCGCTGCTGGAGTGAATGTACAATCCATCAAGAATGAAAAAACCCCTCAATGCATTGACAGTAAAAGCAGACCGTGTGGACTGTGCGGTGATAGAATGGGGTCGGGTTAGACGCGGTCGCCAAAAAGTTGACTGAAGAGTAAGTTAAACAAGATACGAATCAATCGATCACAAAGAGAAAGAAACATCTTAGCTGTGGCTGAGCTTTCCTCCTTTTTTTGTCCACCCCGCTGGGAATCAGAGAGAGAGAGAGAGAGATGTCTGCGCAGATGTGTCAATATCAGCAACATCTGGATCCTGTCAGCAGATTCTGGCCTGGGGGAGGCTGAGCAAACTCGTTTAGAGACAGAATGAGTTTTGAAAATGTTCAGCTTGACAAGCACTGATTGAGGCTCAACATTGAGCATTGCTAACATTGATTGATTATACTTCAGGGATGCTAAATGCTTGATTTAGATTGGCTGACGAGCACTCTAAAGGTGTGCTGTTATGTCCATGTAAACGCACAGCTAAAGTAGTTTCTGCAGGTTTTTGAGTGCAATACAGCTCCATATCACGCTTCAGGTGCATGTGCATTATTTCCTAATAATTCAATGACTCATCGTCAATAATTCCTTACTTATACTACAGGTCTGTTTGATGCTTGATTCGGATTGGCTGATGAGCGTTTTAATTATTGTCAGATAAATGCACAGATAAAGTAGTTCTGGCAGGTTTTGAGCACATTACAGCTTCATATCACACTTCAGGTGTGCAATATTTCCTAATAATTCAATGACTCATTGTCAGTAATTCCTTATACTTCAGCTCTGCTGAATGCTTGATTCTGATTGGCTGATGAACATTCTTTCATTTTCAGATATATGCACAGATAACGTAATTCTGGCAGTTTTTGAGGACGTTACAGCTCCATATCACGCTTCAGGTGTGCATTATTTTCTAATAATTCAATGACTCATCGTCAATAATTCCTTACTTATACCACAGGTCTGTTTGATGCTTGATTCTGATTGGCTGATGAGCGTTTTAATAAGTCAAAGTTGTTGAATGCTTGATTCTGATTGACTGATGAATGTTCTAAGGAATGCTGTTATTTCTAGATAAAGGCACAGCTAAAGTAGTTCCGGCTGATTTTGAGTGCAATACAGGTGTGCATTTGTTTTCTATTAATTCAATGACTCATTGTCAATAATTCCTTTACTACAGGTCTGTTGAATACAAGATTTTGACTGATGATGACTCTAAGGTGTGCCATTACTTCCAGATAAACACACAGCCAAAGTAGTTCCGGCAGGTTTTTGAGCACATTATAGCTCCATATCACACTTCAGGTGTGTATTATTTCCTAATAATGATTTAATGACTCATAGTCAATAATTCAGCAAGTCTGTTGAATGCTTGATTCTGGTTGGCTGATGAACATTGTAAGGTGTGCCATTATTTCCATATGCACACACAGCTAAAGTAGTTCTGGCAGGTTTTTGAGTGCATTATAGCTCCATAACACACTCCAGGTATGCATTATTTCCTAATTATTCATTGACTCTTCGTCCGTAATTCCTTACTTATACTATACAGAGCTGCTGAATCCTTGATCCTGTATGGCTGATGAAAATACTAAGATGTGCTGTTTTTTTCTTATATATGTACAGATAAAGTAGTTCCGGCAGGTTTTTACAGCTTCATATCACACTAATAATAATTAAATGACTCATCAATAATAATTCCTTATATTACAGGTCTGCTGAATGCTTGATTCTGATTGGCTGATGAACATGCTAAGGTGTGACATGATATCTATATAAACACACAGCTAAAGTAGTTTCAGTAGTTTTTTGAGCGCATTACAGCTGCTTATTAGACTTCAAGTGTGCATTATTTCCTAATATTTCAATGACTCATCGTCAATAATTCAAGTCGGTTGTATGCTTGATTCTGATTGGCTGATGAAAATTCTAAGGTGTGCCGTTATTTCCAGATAAATATGCAGTTAAAGTAGTACTGGCAGGTTTTGAGAACATCACAGCTCCATATCACACTTCAGGTGTGCATTATTTGCCAATATTTCAACGACTCATTGTCAATAATTTAAAAGGTCTGTTAAATGCTTGATTCTGATTGGCTGATGAACATTCTAAGGACTTCCATTGTTTCCAGATAAATGTGCAGATAAAGTAGTTCTGGCAGGTTTTTGAGTGCATTACAGCTCCATATCACACTTCAGGTGTGCAATATCTCCTAATAATTCAACGACTCATCATCAATAAAGCTGCGGTCACACTGGACTTTTCTCCCCATAGACTTCCATTCATTTGTACGCGAATGCGTCAGACCGGAAAGTTTGTGCGTCAAATTTCACAGGTGAACTCTGACCTGTGAAATCGCATCACTTGACTGCGTGAGACCAATCGAGGATCAAAACATGACTTCTATGGACAGAAATTTTAAATATGGACCAATCACTCGCTTTTTTAAACATCTAATCATCTTGTTTAATCCCGGCCCTTTTCGCAGCACCGTATGACAGAATTTCGCAAGCTCAACCTCTAGTGTGACTGCAGCATAATTCCTTACTTATACTACTGGTCTGTTGAATGCTTGATTCTCATTGGCTGATAAACATTCTAAGATGTGCTGTTATTTCCAAATAAATACACGGGTAAAGTAGTCCCGGCAGGTTTTACAGCTTTATATCACACTTCAGGTGTGCATTATTTCCTAATAACTCAATCGTGGATAATTCCATTTTTATCCAATAGGTCTGTTGAATGCTTGATTCTGATTGGCTGATGAACATTCTAAGATGTGCCTTTATTTCCAGATAAATACAAGAGTAAAGTAGTCCCGGGAGGTTTTACAGCTTTATATCACACTTCAGATGTGCATTATTTCCTAATAACTCACCTATTGGATAAGTTTGGAATTATCCACAGTTCTGTTGAATGCTTGATTTTGATTGGCAGGTAAACAATCCAAGGTGTGCTGTTATTTCCAAACCACCAATAATATAATGATAATGTGCTGTCATGGCTTTGCAATTTAAAAAAATGTAGTTATAATGGAAGTCAATGGGGCAAAAACAGCCCCCAACATAACGAAAGGTTAGTAAATTTGCACAGTGTATTGTTGAGTTTTTTTTTTTCCAGTTTTAAAGAATTTTCCAAAAAAATCTCTCAAAATGTCATGAACTGTGTCAAAACATACCAAAAGGGTAGTAAATGTGAATAACATACAATGGTTAAAGAATGGCAGGAGCCCATCTGCTTGAATATCCATCAGCTCCTATAGAGCGACTGCTGCCCGCCCTCAGGGAGCCTTCAGGTAAACGCAGACCAATGCCTGGTGTCTGGAGGATATTATTATTTCCTTCCTGTCTAATGTCCATTATGGACGCCATGAGACAAGCAGCAGGCCTCCACTATTCGATCGACAAACAGCATGGCGGTCAAACCCGTCTTTTTATCCTGTTTATTCACTTCTCCCCGTGTTCAATCTTGACTGACACGCTGATCTGTTTGTAGACGTCAGATCTGACTGCCTGTTGGGGCGGAAAAAGAGGAAAACATTAGCATAGCGGGGAAAGGTGTTGAATCTTCAGGAGACAATAGAGGGCAGATTAATATTCAAAACAGCGGCCTCTAAACGTGGGTAAATATGCAGACATGAATTGCTCCTGTTTTAAAGAGACTATTCAGTTTTAGATTATCAAAACAACCATTTGAATATAGTCTAGCTCAGGGGTGTCCAAACTTGGTCCTGGAGGGACAGTGACCTGTAGAGCTTTGCTCCAACTTGCTTAAACACAGCTGCCGCAAAAATTCTAGTATTTCTAGCAGGAACTTGATTAGCTGGTTCAGGGGTGGTTTATTAGGGTTGGAGCTAAACTCTTCAGGACACCGGCCCTCCAAGACCGAGTTTGGACATCCCTGGTCTAGCTAAGTGTGTCAGCTAAACTTGGGGCTAATTTGGTAAGAAATATGTGAACAAATGGTACTAGTTGTGATAATAGTCTTCTTACCCTGCTCAAAAATCCAGACTAAACCAGCCTAGGCTGGTTGCCTGGATTTAGCTGATTGACCAGCCTGGTTTTAGAGGGATTTTGGCCATTTCCAGGCTGGTTTTCATTAGAATTTTTTTCTAGCTAATCATGCTAGCTGAACATGTTCTGGCTAATATGTTACAAAAATATGAACAAACAGTTCTAGTTGTGCTAATCGTCTTCTTTTATAGACAGATTTGTTTCAGATTAGCAAAACAACCAGTCTCACTAATCATATTAGCTAAACTTTTTTTGTGCTACGTGCAACCGTACTAAATGGTTGTAGTTGTGACAATGGTCATCTTTTTTTAGCTAGATAGTTTCAGATTAGAAAACCATGTATACAGTTTCGCTAATCGTGTTAGCTAAACTTGTTTTGGCTAATATGCTAAAATTATACACATGTAAACTATTTTAGTTGTGCAAATAGCCTTCTTATCTGTTTATTTAGCATAAATATGATCTTGCCAATCATATTGGATAACATGTTGTGGCTAATTGGGGGGGGGGGGCTGGGTTAATTTTAACTATTTTAATACAATCAAGCTAATCAAGTGAGGTATATCCTTTAATTGAGACTAATTTGCTACAAAATGGTAAAATGGTTCTTTTATAGCTAGTTATCCGTTTTAGATTAGCAAAACAACCATTTGAATTAAATCTCGCTTATGTAAGCTACACTTGTTGAGGCTAATATGCTAAAAGATATGGGAACACAGACATTTAAAGCTAGCTTTTTGTTACATGTTAGCCACAACAGCTGTTTAGCCAATCTGAAATTTGTTTGAAACAAACAGTTTAAATACAATCATGCTAATCATGTTAGCTAAACTGATGTCGAGGCTAACTTGAGGCTAACATGTTAAAATGTTGGTGATCATACTTTACATCTACACTACTGACTTTCTTCTATATTATTTTCTTCCCTCAGACTAGCATAGCAACCTTTCAAAAAAAAATATTGTTAATAATGTTAGCCAAACTGCTAGCTATAAAAGTATGCGAACAAATGTTTCTAGCTGTGCTAATGGTTTACTTTTACAGTCTCACTTGTTTTATCTCAGTCTCAGAGAAAATGAAGTTAAATAATACACTTTACCGCAGAGAATCTCAACAAGTTAGCTAAACTGCTGACATGTCTATAGCAAGCTAGCATAACACCAATCACCCCATTTGATAATGGCACAACAGAGCTATATATCAAAGAAAGTGCTGGCTAACTGCTTGCGTAAAATGTGTTACTAGCCTTGATGCTAATTACAGGCAGCATTAAAACGCCTCATGCAACTCCAATTTCTACTTCACAGCGTTATTTACAGTTTAAAATAGCAGCTTATTTAATTCAGTGCTTTTTATTGCTCAAAATATAATTTCACAACCAAGTGTCCTTGAGCATAAAGCGCAAAAAGTAATTTTCTGGAATGCGTGTTGAATTAGCTCAGATTGAAGAGGACTGATATCAGTTTATCCTCCCCGCTACACACACAAAGGCTTATTTTAGCCTTCAGAAAAGCTAAATTACATCACACCAGGGCACTTAGCATATCAGAATATGCCAGACAGTTTTATTTCTAAGAACTGTTTTCATTCATTCAGAAAAAAAAAAAAAGATTTGATCAATATAGGGAATCAATCGGACGGAAATAAAGTAGGTGTTTTGCTAATTTGAGATTGCAAGGGATTTACTTACCCAGTGACCCTCCTAAAAAACCAGCTTAAACCAGCCTAGGTTGGTTTGCTGGTTTAGGCTGGTTGACCAGGCTGGTTTTAGAGGGGTTTTGGCCATTTCCAGGCTGGTTTCCAGCCATTTCCAGCCTGGTCTAAGCTGGTCAGGCTGGGAGATGACCAGCTAACACCAGCTTGACCAGCCTAGCCAGGCTGGGAGCCCAGCCCAAACCAGCTATGTCCAGCTTAAACCAGACTGGTCAAGCTGGTTTTAGCTGGATTTACCAGGTCATTTTCCAGCCTGACCAGCTAAGACCAGGCTGGAAATGGCCAAAACCCCTCTAAAACCAGGGTAGCCAACCAGCTAAAACCAGCCAACCAGCCTAGGCTGGTTTAAGCTGGATTTTTCAGCAAGGAAAACACCAAGCTATTAGCCTAAACAGCTAGTTAAACTCCTGGCTTCAAGATTTAAATGAAAATAAAACATCATTTCAATTGTAATGTAATGTATATAGTGTATATATTGCATATGGCCATACACCCAAAGCGCTTCACAGTCATGAGGAGGGTCTCTCCACACCACCACCAGTGTCTAGCATCCACTTGGATGATGCGACGGCACTCACAGGACAACGATCCCAGTGTGTTCACAACACACCTGCTATTATAGTGATAGAGCCAATTCGATGGATGGGAATGTTTGGGAGGCCATAATGGGTAAGGGTCATTTGAGGGAATTTGGCCAGGACACTGGGGCTACACCCCTACTCTTTACGATTTTTAATGACCACAGAAAGTTAGGATTTCGGTTCAATGTCTTATCCAAATGACGGCGCTCACTGACAGTATGGTGTTCCCTTCACTATACAGGGGTATTAGGACCCACGCAGACTGCAGGTTGAGTGCCCCCTGCTGGCCTCACTAACATCACTTCTAACAGCAACATAGTTTTCCCATGTGGCCTCCCATCTAGGTACTGACCAGGCTCAACCAGCCTGATCTCACGATGAAACATTAGTATTTTTTGTTTTGCCAATTTAGTGGCCAATTCGTACGAGTTCAGTCATATGAAAATGTATGATTTTAAAAAGGAGGCATGGTACCAAACCCCACCCCTAAACCTAACCCTCATTTGGTGATGAGTAAATTGTACTAAATTTTTTTACGAATTAGATCGTACGAATTGATACAAATTAGCCACTAAAAAAAGTTACGAATTGCCGTGAGATTGCATTGGAGTAACTGATCTTGGGCTGCAGGATAATATAGCGGTGGCTAATGCATGACAATTGTGAGTTGTATGAATGAGATATGATTTGCATGTCTTTTTCTGGGGGCTAAATGTAGTCGGCTCTTCGTAGACTTCATGTAACTCAAAAATCAATGCTGAAAGTTGGCCTTTGCCTGGATTTGGTCCAAATATAGCCCCTGAAAATTATGTTAAAAATTAGTTTTTGTTTTGGACGTTGGATTTTGTCCAAATTTACTCCAAGATCAGACATCTTTCTCAAAGTATGATCAATTCAGACTGATTTCACAAGAAAACTTAATTACTTTACGCTTTGTCAATTTAGTGGCTAATTCGTACGAATTCTTACGATTTCAGTCATATGAAAATTTAAGATTTTAAAAACCAGGCATAGCACATAACCGCTATTGGGTGATGAGCAAATCGTCCTAAATTGTACAAATTAGATCGTATGAATTGATATGATTTAGCCACTAAATCAAAAAGTTACGAATTGCCGTGAGATAGCGTTGGATTAACTGGTCTTGGGCTGCAGGATGATATAGCTGTGGCTAATGCATGACGATTGTAAGTTGTATGTATAAAATATCATTGGCATGTCTTTTTCTGGGGCTAAATAAAGACTTTTTTTTTTGCCTAAAAATCAATGTTAAAAATTGGCCTGTACTTGGTCCATTGGATTTGGTCCAAGTATAGCCCCCCAAAATCATGTAGAAACTCAGTTGTTGGTTTGGACGTTGGATTTGGTTCAAATTTAGTCCAAGATCAGACTTCGGTCTCAGAGTATAAACATTTCCCCAAGTTATCTCTCTATGAAAACGTGTGTAATATCTATTTCTTCACATCAGTTCAACATTGCAGGCTAGTCTACAAATATATTTAAATAAATATCAGGTTTATAATTGTAGCAGGCCACAAAATTACATTTAACTGATGACAAATAATGACATGAGTATTCTCAACTCTTCTTACAATATATTTTCCCTGCTGCTTCATGCGCACATGCATGGATGAGCAATACTTTTCAGATGTTTCTAAGGGGGCTTTCACACCTGTGAATCGATTCAGTTGTTCCGAAACAGAGATTACAAATGTTACATTGTTGCTCTTTGCTCTTGGAGCGGTTCGCTTTCACACTGCAAAGTTTCTAATCGGACCAAAAGAGCTAAAACAAGTCACGTGCGAGTAAACTCTCCTTACATTGGTCAGAGTGTCAGGGTTTATTTTGCAGAGTCCTGCTCAGCTGTCAGGAAAGGTGGTGATTTGGTGGTGATTGACAGGGTGCGCGTGACGTGTCTGAGGAGAGACGCGGTGAGGAGGGGTGAGAAGGGTGCGCAACGATGCCTATTTGAGGACCGGGAGTGAGACGCGAGATTACCGGGAGATCATCACTCGTTTGCGGGCATCCGGAGACTCGCAAAACTTCCCGCCCTACTCATAATTCTCTCTTCATATAGCCGTAAGCCTATTACATATCCATAACACACTGTGATATAACCGCGCTCGGATCGTTTGCTTTCTCACTGCAATCGAACCGCTCCAGGGTTCGTTTCAATCGAGCCGAGACCACCTCATTCAAGCGATCTCGGAGCGATTACTTTGGCGCGGAACAGAGCGCGATTGCCCTGTTCACATATGCCAATCGAACCGCGCTACCTGGGCAAACGAGACCCGTTCCGAAACAAAAGTGTAGGTGTGAAAACACCCTAAGTGTATAGGTTGATTTGTTGTTAACCAGTTAAACTCTGCTGCTATTTTGAGATTTACGTCTGGATTTTGCCTACCCAAATTTAAAAGCTTCCCAAATCCACATGCAGAGGTGTAAATGCAAAAAATTAATAATAATTTTAAAGAAAACCCTTAGATTTTTTTATAAAACACTATTGAAAGTGTTTAAAATAACGGTTTATGTCGTCTGTGTTATAATAAACACCTTAAAAAAGAGGCGCTTTTTGTATTTTTTTGTTATAAACTCAAATTTGAAAGTGCACCTTTTAGGTTCTGTGTGGTCTAGCGTGCTGTAATTAATGTTGGTGGTTCCTGCACATGTCTGTAATCATAGGAAAAAAGAAAAATGTCTCCACCATAATCTATGCAAAAGTTATTGCATTCCAACTGATGAGAGGTGCTGTACAAGCCAAAGGGATCGATCATTGTTTTCATATTTCACTATTTTTTTGTTTGATCAAACATAATTCACTTCGTTTGGAGCACGTCAGACATATAAAAGGATTACTTATGCACATCACCTCAAAACAGAGGAGAAATGGCCCTGAAGGGCACAGCATAAGGTAAGAGATGACAGCTGTCTGTGCTATCTGGGGCTGCTTATTGATCATGAATGTATTGTTTTCACTTCTGCGCCATGGAAACACCACGATTCATTCGGCAACTGTTTGATATGTGAATATAATTAAGTAAAAAGAATGCTAGAACCGTATGAGCACCGGCAAGAGCTTTCATTTGAGCTGTAACTTGTACATGTGTCATATGACAAATATGAAAATGAACCAATGGAAATTACCCAGCTCGGGTCTCCAAAATACTGTGTATTTAAGTGTAAATAACTTTTGTACCGTAGAATAAAAACCAAAGTGATGCATATGTGCATAAAATATAGATTCTACACTTTGAAACTGTAAGAGGCTAAATTATCATATGCATTTGTTTATTTGACAGAACATGTCTTTTTGACTCAAGAAGGTCCATACCGACTCCAAAGGTAGATACTGATAAGATCAGGGCCTGTTGTGTGGACTTTGGGGGTTTTATGATGTGGTCACATGTTGATTGGTCAGTTTGAAAGTCTCAGCATTGGTGGTCACATGGTCAAGAAAGATACAAAATAGGTGTTAAACTCTGGCTCTCTCTCTTTTCCTAGCCTGCTCCTCTCCTTCTCTGAAGTCTATCTTCTCTGACTCTACTGCAATCAGGCTTTTGGGCCTGCTCTCTTTGTCTCTCTCTCCCTCCCTCCGTGTCTCTCCTTCTACCTCTGGTAACTTTAATTTTACATTTAGCTGGGTACAATTTATACCATATGTCTTATCATTTCATATTTTATCATTTTATACAGTATTTTGTTATTAATTCAGTTGTAACCATAGAGAATTATTGTCATTAAATCATTTAATTTTTAAGTATTTGTAAATTACTTTTGATTTAACATCAACACTTAATTGTTCCATATAGGAATACAATATAATCACATAATATCAACGCTCTCCCACATTTATAGCTATTAATACTGCCCTTATTTTCGTTTTTGGTATAAGATTGCAGAAGTATGGTTTGACTAGAAATGTAGTTTTTTACCATCCTGCTGATCACTTTTTAGTCACTCGGCAGAACTACAGTTCGAACCGCTGTGGTTTAAAGACCGTTCTTTACAAAGCGAAACTACTTAAGGGAGTCTGGTGCAATGCTAGCCCTTTAAATCTGAAAGCGAAAGTCGATGATGTCACGGACCCGGTGCCGGGTCTGCGGAGTTTAACTAGTAGCTAACAAGACTCTTACAAATATTGTAACACATAATGCAAACTACATGTTCAAGCACTCAACATGTACAAAAATACAGGGGTAAAGAAAAGTACACAAAGTAAGGCAAATGCATGCAACAATAAACATTGTACAATTACTAAAAATCCATTGCATAGAACAACACATTGCATTATTGGCATCTTATGATTATTTAAAAGATACTACAGAAATGCAATGTTTGTTTTAATTTGTAAACACTAAAGCATTTCAAGTAACTTACGAGTAATACAATACCTTTTTACAAGAAAAATACATCTTTTCACCTTTCAATGAACTTTTAGCGCTTAGACGTCTGGCAGTGTCATCTTTTCTACAGGGTTTTTGCTGGGTGGATGTGCTGTTTTCAACATTTACTTCACATGCCCTTTGTCAATGTTCAGTCATTCAGCTGCACTGAGAGTAAAAGCAGGTTTTTCTTTCTCTGTTATTGTGCTGTCAGAAACCGCACAGATGAATCAACCTGACTGAGAGAGAAAGGTTTCTCCGCCGGGTTTTACAAGATGAGTATAACCGCAGGTCGGAACCAGCTCCAAGTGGGTGGGACTAGAGCTCCGAGTGGGCTGTACAAACATCCTGATGTTTTGATTGGTTTACTTAATGTCTTGTACGTGTCATGGAGCTCAACCTATTGTGTTTTAACAACATCTACACCTCCTACAACCCTAAACCCAATTTCAGAGTAACCTGGTGCGTTTTATTAACGTCTACCACAACCCTAAACCCAACCTCACAGTAGCCTAGTGTGTCTTATTAGCATCTACACCTACACTAAACCCAATATCAGAGCAACCTACAGTAGTGTGTTTTATTAACGTCTACCACAACCCTGAACCCAACCTCACAGTAGCCTAGTGTGTCTTATTAGCATCTACACCTACACTAAACCCAATATCAGAGCAACCAAGTGTGTTTTATTAACGTCTACCACAACCCTAAACCCAACCTCACAGTAGCCTAGTGTGTCTTATTAGCATCTACACCTACACTAAACCCAATATCAGAGCAACCAAGTGTGTTTTATTAACGTCTACCACAACCCTAAACCCAACCTCACAGTAGCCTAGTGTGTCTTATTAGCATCTACACCTACACTAAACCCAATATCAGAGCAACCAAGTGTGTTTTCTTAACGTCTACCACAACCCTAAACCCAACCTCACAGTAGCCTAGTGTGTCTTATTAGCATTTACACCTACACTAAACCCAATATCAGAGCAACCTACAGTAGTGTGTTTTATTAACGTCTACCACAACCCTAAACCCAACCTCATAGTAGCCTAGTGTGTCTTATTAGCATTTACACCTACACTAAACCCAATATCAGAGCAACCTACAGTAGTGTGTTTTCTTAACGTCTACCACAACCCTAAACCCAACCTCACAGTAGCCTAGTGTGTCTTATTAGCATCTACGCCTACACTAAACCCAATATCAGAGCAACCTACAGTAGTGTGTTTTATTAACGTCTACCACAACCCTAAACCCAACCTCATAGTAGCCTAGTGTGTCTTATTAGCATCTACACCTACACTAAACCCAATATCAGAGCAACCTACAGTAGTGTGTTTTATTAACGTCTACCACAACCCTAAACCCAACCTCACAGTAGCCTAGTGTGTCTTATTAGCATCTACACCTACACTAAACCCAATATCAGAGCAACCAAGTGTGTTTTCTTAACGTCTACCACAACCCTAAACCCAACCTCACAGTAGCCTAGTGTGTCTTATTAGCATCTACACCTACACTAAACCCAATATCAGAGCAACCAAGTGTGTTTTCTTAACGTCTACCACAACCCTAAACCCAACCTCACAGTAGCCTAGTGTGTCTTATTAGCATCTACACCTACACTAAACCCAATATCAGAGCAACCTACAGTAGTGTGTTTTATTAACGTCTACCACAACCCTAAACCCAACCTCACAGTAGCCTAGTGTGTCTTATTAGCATCTACACCTACACTAAACCCAATATCAGAGCAACCAAGTGTGTTTTATTAACGTCTACCACAACCCTAAACCCAACCTCACAGTAGCCTAGTGTGTCTTATTAGCATCTACACCTACACTAAACCCAATATCAGAGCAACCAAGTGTGTTTTCTTAACGTCTACCACAACCCTAAACCCAACCTCACAGTAGCCTAGTGTGTCTTATTAGCATCTACACCTACACTAAACCCAATATCAGAGCAACCTACAGTAGTGTGTTTTATTAACGTCTACCACAACCCTAAACCCAACCTCACAGTAGCCTAGTGTGTCTTATTAGCATCTACACCTACACTAAACCCAATATCAGAGCAACCTACAGTAGTGTGTTTTATTAACGTCTACCACAACCCTAAACCCAACCTCACAGTAGCCTAGTGTGTCTTATTAGCATCTACACCTACACTAAACCCAATATCAGAGCAACCAAGTGTGTTTTATTAACGTCTACCACAACCCTAAACCCAACCTCACAGTAGCCTAGTGTGTCTTATTAGCATTTACACCTACACTAAACCCAATATCAGAGCAACCAAGTGTGTTTTATTAACGTCTACCACAACCCTAAACCCAACCTCACAGTAGCCTAGTGTGTCTTATTAGCATCTACACCTACACTAAACCCAATATCAGAGCAACCAAGTGTGTTTTATTAACGTCTACCACAACCCTAAACCCAACCTCACAGTAGCCTAGTGTGTCTTATTAGCATTTACACCTACACTAAACCCAATATCAGAGCAACCTACAGTAGTGTGTTTTATTAACGTCTACCACAACCCTGAACCCAACCTCACAGTAGCCTAGTGTGTCTTATTAGCATCTAAACCTACACTAAATCCAATATCAGAGCAACCAAGTGTTTTCTTAACGTCTACCACAACCCTAAACCCAACCTCACAGTAGCCTAGTGTGTCTTATTAGCATCTACACCTACACTAAACTCAATATCAGAGCAACCTAGTGTGTTTTCTTAACGTCTACCACAACCCTAAACCCAACCTCACAGTAGCCTAGTGTGTCTTATTAGCATCTACACCTACACTAAACCCAATATCAGAGCAACCAAGTGTGTTTTCTTAACGTCTACCACAACCCTAAACCCAACCTCACAGTAGCCTAGTGTGTCTTATTAGCATTTACACCTACACTAAACCCAATATCAGAGCAACCTACAGTAGTGTGTTTTATTAACGTCTACCACAACCCTGAACCCAACCTCACAGTAGCCTAGTGTGTCTTATTAGCATCTACACCTACACTAAACCCAATATCAGAGCAACCTACAGTAGTGTGTTTTATTAACGTCTACCACAACCCTGAACCCAACCTCACAGTAGCCTAGTGTGTCTTATTAGCATCTACACCTACACTAAACCCAATATCAGAGCAACCTACAGTAGTGTGTTTTATTAACGTCTACCACAACCCTAAACCCAACCTCACAGTAGCCTAGTGTGTCTTATTAGCATTTACACCTACACTAAACCCAATATCAGAGCAACCAAGTGTGTTTTCTTAACGTCTACCACAACCCTAAACCCAACCTCACAGTAGCCTAGTGTGTCTTATTAGCATTTACACCTACACTAAACCCAATAACAGAGCAACCAAGTGTGTTTTCTTAACGTCTACCACAACCCTAAACCCAACCTCACAGTAGCCTAGTGTGTCTTATTAGCATCTACACCTACACTAAACCCAATATCAGAGCAACCAAGTGTGTTTTCTTAACGTCTACCACAACCCTAAACCCAACCTCACAGTAGCCTAGTGTGTCTTATTAGCATCTACACCTACACTAAACCCAATATCAGAGCAACCTACAGTAGTGTGTTTTATTAACGTCTACCACAACCCTAAACCCAACCTCACAGTCGCCTGTTGTGTCTTATTAGCATCTACACCTAACCTAAACCGGACTCCATCCACCCGCATGTGATTCACCTCATTGCTTCTGGTGTTGTAATTTGAGCATTTATCTGCTTTAATTGCTTTGCTAATGATGAAGAAACAGCCCGAGCGCGTGTTTGTGTGTAATGCGCTATTAGGGGAAAACAGAGGCGCGCGCACGGCAGGCTCAACGGGAGACGTCAATAGAGAATTCAGACATTTCTCTGTGGATAAACACTTAAAGCCTGCATTTACATTCGCTGCCTGCTTTATGATACCATCAGGACACGATAAACAGCGGAGAGGCGATTAACTGCGCTTTAAAGCCAGGCCTAATGTGCGAAAGCAAATATACTAATATTTGTTGTGCGGTTCAGGGGGGAAGATTAAAAAAAAAAAAAAAACACTGAATAAAATAATCAGGTATGAACCACATAGAAAAATAATAATAATGGAAAGGTATAATTTTAAATATAATAATAATTGAGTGTTACTTGTCATATTTATCAATTAATAATTATTTAATCTGTTAATAAAAATACATATTTATAAATATGAATTATTCTATGCAAATTATATAAGACTATTTCAATTAAAATATACTTTAATTAATAATACATTTAATTAATATTACAGAAGTGCAATATCACACTCGTAGCAGTGCTATTTGGCTCTATATCATCACTGGTGGGACACTCAGCCTGCTGCCACATGCCAACGCACACCTCCCACCAGTGTTGATATCCAGCCATATCGCACTGCTACGAGTGTGATATTGCACTTCTACAACAGTTCGACGACATAATCGTGTATTTAAAACATAAAATCAAACACGGGAAGTCTAAATATCCTTTTTTTTACGAGGAACTACTTTCTTCCGCCGTTCATTCACATCTGCAGCTGAAGTCAGAACAGCAGAAACTAATTGTACTTTCCAATCGTCACTTTAGAGCTAGTGTTTGAATGATTCTCTAGCGTAATGTCTAAAGTGATTACAAAACAGCTGACTTTGCTCACATTTTAAGATAAGGCTGAACGGCATGAAATGCCATCAGTCTGGAGACATTTCCTAGTATTTGTTGCAATCAGGATATCACAATAATTAACCCCGAATGAGTCAAAGCAAAGCAAACACTAGCAGACTACTATAGTATAAATACAGCACTACAGCATAAGAAAGAGAGGGATCGACGTCACTTACCTGTTTTATAATGATTTGATCAGCTGTAGTTTAAATTACGCTGAGTTTTTATCCTCTAAGGCAGGGATGTTTTTTTATAAATATCAATAGAATCTGGCCCGCTATACAAGAATGAACGTAATTCAATAAATAACCAGAGGGTGTCGTTATTACATGCATTCAATTAAAAAGCAGTTCTTGTTATGATCTAGCCTATCTATCTGTCTGTCTGTCTATATATACTCACAGTTTAAGTCAGAATTATTAGCCCCTCTTTGATTTATTTCTTCTTTTTTAAATATTTCCCAAATTATATTTAACAGAGCAAGGAAATTGTCACAGTATGTCTGATAATATTTTTTTCCTGGAGAAAGACTTACTTGTTTTATTTCGGCTAGAATAAAAGCGGTTTTTAATTTTTTATGAACCATTTTAAGGTCAAAATTATTAGCCCCTTAAGTCTTCAGAACAAACCAAAATAACTTGCCTAATTACCTTAACTTGACTAAATAACTTAATTAACCTAGTTAAGCCTTTAAATATCACTTTAAGCTGTATAGTAGTTTCTTGAAAAATATCTAGTCAAATATTATTTACTGTCATCATGACAAAGATAAAATAAATCAGTTATTAGAGATGAGTTATTAAAGATGAGTTATTAGAAAGATAAAGTTATTAAAGATGAGTTATTAAACTATTATGTTCAGAAATGTGTGGAAGTTCTGACTTCAACTATATATATATATATATATATATATATATATATATATATATATATATATATGTATATATATATATATATATATGTATGTATATATATATATATATATATGTATATATATATATATATATGTATGTATATATATATATATATGTATATATATATATATATATATATATATGTATATATATATATATATATATATGTATATATATATATATATATATATATATATATATATATATGTATATATATATATGTACATGTATATATATATATATATATATATATATATATATATATATATATATATATATATGTATATATATATATATATATATATATATATATATATATATATATATATATATATATATATGTATATATATATATATATATATATATATATGTGTGTATACATTAGCGTGTCTGTGTTATGTATGTAAAAGTTGGCCCACGACAACGTTTTTTTTTTTTTTTGCATCTGGCCCTCGGCCCAAAAAGTTTAGACACCCCTGCTCTAAGGGCTTCTCATGCAGTCTCTGTGGCTGAAGTCTACTAATGTAATGTAAGCCTAAAGTACAGTGAAGATACGGCTAATGAGATTTGATAGCTTGATTCTATTTCATTATAATAGTTACTAATTTTAATAAGCTGAACTGTTTGCTAATGTATTTGCTGCTAATGTACACTATTTATTTTTT
Organism: Danio rerio; assembly: GCF_052040795.2. Lineage (NCBI taxonomy): Eukaryota > Metazoa > Chordata > Actinopteri > Cypriniformes > Danionidae > Danio > Danio rerio. The sequence continues at coordinate 4,203,656 of NC_141042.1, forward strand.
ATTTTGTTAATAATACCCCGCTGTAAAATCCAGCTTAAACCAGCCTAGGCTGGTTGGCTGGTTTTAGCTGGTTGACCAGCCTAGTTTTAGAGGAGTTTTGGCCATTTCCAGGCTGGTGTTAGAAAAATGACCAGCTAAATCCAGCTAAAACCAGCTTGACCAGCCCGGTTTAAGCTGGACATAGCTGGTTTTGGCTGGACTCCCAGCCTGGCTAGGCTGGTCAAGCTGGTTTTAGCTGGTCATCTCCCAGCCTGACCAGCTAAGACCAGGCTGGAAATGGCTGGAAACCAGCCTGGAAATGGCCAAAACCCCTCTAAAACCAGCCTGGTCGACCAGCTAAAACCAGCCAACCAGCCTAGGCTGGTTTAAGCTGGATGTTTCTGTAGGGTAATAATAATAATAAAACATATTACTGACCGTTTAACTGTTTATTTACAATGACAGTGCTCCAGAAGAACAGATTTAGTCATTTGGAACTTATTATGGTGGGCAAATCCCTTATTTTCACATCCCAATGTTGACGGGTATGTTCATAAGACCGAATCATTCAAGTGAATCGGTAAATAAAAATGATTCAGTTCATAAACTTGCATGTTTTTGTTCTGTTTATTACAAAAGAGACTCGTTCAAGTTTTATAACGTGACACTGATCGAGTGATTTGTCTCTGATTAAATCATAAATGACAACACTTTCAGACTTTTAGCACATCTTTCGTCAGAATCATTAAACATTGATGCTAAAGCCCGTTAGCTTATTTTAGCTACTGAATCAGATGAACGGAACAACTCTCCAGCAAATCGTGTAATATTTTATTGATTTCAAGAGTTAAGAGTGAATTTTAAACAGACACGAAAGGCCTCACATGTTTTCTTCTTGCATATTTATCTGCGAGTGATGCTAGCATTGTTAGCAGATCGCTAACAGTTCACTCAGATTAACAAACGTTGCTGACAACCGTCATATTAATAAAACATCACTGATTTCTCCAGATCTGGGGAGTGTGTGCTGTGTTTTGGAGCTGGGAACATTCGCCTCTCTCTGAAACATGAATGTTCTCATGTGACTAGCGCCCAGGCGCAACATTTCATCATTTATCCCAGCATTTGATGAAATCTTCGGCCTGTGTGCTTCAACGATCGCATGTCAGATGAGCACACGCAACTTCAGAGTGTAATTGAGCTGTTTGTCGGGGATTTCTTAGGTCAGGTGCATCAGTCAATGAGAACGTAGTGTTTTCTGCTAATTTAGGAAAGGAATAGCATGTTAGCATATTAGCTACTCTCGCCGTTTCTGCGGTATATACATTGCTAGATTGATTCAAACAACAAAACATATTCAAGATGC
>NC_141042.1:4210000-4240000 GCF_052040795.2 Danio rerio
CTGCAAGAACGCTTTCTTTGGCATTCCAGATGACTTTATTAATCAGTGATTTGGATCATGTCAGAGATGTATGGATGCAGTCCTCCAAGCTCATGATGGAGTCAGACACAATATTCATTCTGTCTCCACTGCAGCAGGACTTTATATTCTATACTGGACACTATTTCGGTTCAGTTATGAGACTTTAGTCTAAGCAAAGTCAGATCTTACTGTCCAAATAAATAATTCAAAATCAAGGGTTGATCTTATTTTATTTAAGTCAAATAAGTGTTATCTAGAGGACTTTGCCTTTCATATAAGCCACTTCTTGTACCAAATGATCAACTAGAAGTTGAGTTATTATTTGTTTTTCCTAAACCTTAGGAAGACTTTTGTCAGGTAGTTTATACAAAATATCCTTATTTATTCATTTGACTGACTGGTAAATCTACAAAAATAAATGTAAAAGTATTACATTTACACATACACGTTTATTCTTCATATTAATGGTAATATAGCACAATATCTGAGCAACATATTTAGAACGCACTTAAAAAAAACAGTGAGGTACAAACAGGGCTTAATCTGTGCCTGAACAGATCGGATACGGCACCTCTGAAATCTGATCTCGCACCTCATTTTATCATTTTATTGATTCCCCTCCTCAAACGCCCCCCTGCCCCATCCGCTGTTCACTTTCACTTTCTTCTGTGACTCCCCAAACCTGTTCACTTTCATTCGCAACACCCACAACAAGGTGTAAAGATACTGCATATCATATTTAACAAACCGTTTACTGCTCATTTTATGTAATTCAGCTCACATGGAGGATTGAATATTAATCAGATGATGTCATTACGCCGCTGTTCCGTCAGCCAATCGTTGCGTTGCTGACTATGATTTCGAGGATCGATAAATCAGTCCTTCACAACACACGCAGCGATCTCAGATCAGTTCATCCAGACATTTTAATCTGATTCACGAACTTGTTTGAAGAACCAAATTAGCCAGGGATCAGTTATCCAGATTAAAAGATCCAGAATTTGCCAAAATCATCTTAGATCATAAGCGAGGTATGAAGAACGAACGGCAGTTATCAAGATTAACAGATCCAGGATCTGCCAAATCATCTTAGATCATTCAAGCAAGCTACAAAGAACGAACCCCTGTTATCAAGATTAGCAGGTCCAGGATCTGCTCAATCATCCTAAATCATTTAAGCGAGGTACGAAGAACGAACCCCAGTTATCAAGATTAGCAGATCCAGGATTTGCCCAATCATCTTTGATCATTTAAGCGAGGTGCGAAGAACAGACCCCAGTTATCAAGATTAACAGATCCAGGATCTGCCAAATCATCTTAGATCATTCAAGCAAGCTACGAAGAACGAACCCCTGTTATCAAGATTAGCAGGTCCAGGATCTGCCCAATCATCCTAAATCATTTAAGCGAGGTACGAAGAACGAACCCCTGTTATCAAGATTAACAGATCCTGGATCTGCCCAATCATCCTAAATCATTTAAGTGAGGTACGAAGAACGAACCCCAGTTATCAAGATTAGCAGATCCAGGATTTGCCCAATCATCCTAAATCATTTAAGTGAGGTACGAAGAACGAACCCCAGTTATCAAGATTTACAGATCCAGGATCTGCCCAATCATCTTTGATCATTTAAGCGAGGTACGAAGAACGAACCCCTGTTATCAAGATTAACAGATCCAGGATCTGCCAAATCATCTTAGATCTTTTTAGCGAGGTACAAAGAAACTGAAACGCTAATATATTTCACAAATAATCACAACACATGCCAAGTAACTCAATAAATAAAGCTCAAACTTTTTAAGTGGAAACGCTGATGTAATATGTTCTTGAATAGTGTAAAATAATAAAATGATGGCATGTTCGTTCTATCACCCTAAATAATGCTGGATTATATCAACCCAAATCGGGTAAAAATAGAGACGCTAACTCAAACACTGGGTTAAAATTAGGCAAAGTTTTGTTTACATAAATACCCGAGTAGGTATTTTTGCATATCACAGTAATAATAATCACAGTTTCCATAGCTCTTCCAGCTGTAAGTCACTACAATTATTCAGATACTGTAATACGTCTATGTTTAATTCAATGATTCATGCTTTTGTGTGCACTGGAATGCTCCTGGATTCACACTTTAAGTGCACTGTGAGCTGAATAAATGTGACATGTTCATCCCGACACAACGTTTGGCTCGTCCACTGATCTCAGAAGACAGATAAATGCGCATGTGAAGTTTTGTGGTGGCAGGTGTGTGTGCGTTTTGTTTTTTTTGGGTGAGATGATGCAAGAGCAAAGGTCCTGACTGTAACCCTGATGAACACCCCACCCCCTCCCACCCCAACAACCCTCAACCCAAACGTGACTGTTTCGATTCAATGCATTGAGAAAAAATAGTGAAAAATGGAGAAAAGGAGTAAAAAGGATGCTGAGGGTGTAAATGAGGGCTAGCAGAGCTTCAATCGTATCTCCTGAGGTGTCGCTAACTCTTGATGAGTTCACCAACGCTGGAAATTGAACTAAAAAGATGCCTTAGAGAGCGACAGATGCTTGATTAAGGGTCAGTGCGAGTTGTAATGCAGTTTACTTTCTACTCGAGACAGGTTCAAACATCATGATAAAAGCTCAAGCTTAAGACAGAAAACGATTATTTATTTATTTATTTAAACTACTGATTGCTCTATGGAGCTTATGATATGCCAAAACTATAGGACTTGTGTTAATTTGGATAATTGGACAATGATTGTTTAGTGATTATATGCCATTCCAATAGTTTTGAATGAGCTTTACTTTTGTAATTTACAGTTTTTCTCAGTTGCTTTGGTGCGTTTCTCACAACACGAGGGCATTTTTGCACAACAGTTAATGCATTTCTTAAAACAATTAGTACAAACTGCAAAACCTAGCTGATAACCTGCAAAAGCGCGTCACATGCTCAAAATGGATAGTTCATTCCTCAAAAGCAAGTACTGATGTCAATCAAAGTGTCAGTATCATCAAAATGAAAAGTCCTGACACCATTGTTTATGAACAGGATAGTCAAATGGTCATGTTTTCATTAGGACAGTTTACTCTGTACTTTTTTTTCAATGCAAAAAGGCAGATTTTGGTGACACTGCCTGAAAATGCTCAAGACAGCACTGTATACTATTTGCACAGCCATTTAAAAACTACAGTAAAGTTAGACATCACTGCATAGTGAGGTATCTGAGTACAAGACACTGAATATGTATGTTTCACATTTTTACTGCATTTGCCCTTTACAATCCTAATTTATTCACAGCATTGTGCAAAAGAATAAACACACCCTTATTTACAACAAACATAAACTCTCTTTAGGTAGAGCTGTGCTCAACTGTACACAATATTGCAGTACATATTGGAACTGAGCCTACAACATACACAGGTCTGTAAATCATTCATCAAATTGTTCACTTTTAAAGACATTTTCAGGAAAATAAAGATTTAAATTTGTTTTATAAAATTTGCTTGACAGATTTTGACAGGTAGTTCAACATTTTTGTATGTAATGACTCAAGTAATGAAATGAGAGCTGTTAGTTTTATATGGATTGACTATTCAGCATTTACAAGTTTAGTTCATTTTGACTGACATGACAGAAGCAGATGATAATGTTATAAACAGCAGAGAGCTGTATGAAAGCAATTGATGCATGTGCAAAAGCATTTACAATTTGTTGGTAAGAATGTGAAACTGCTACTTGGATGTGCACAAATGATTAATTGTTTTGACAAATGCATTACCTGTTGTGCAAATGTAAATAGTGTTGTGAGAAATGCACCAAAGTGACTGAGAAAAACTGTAAGACAACTGATTTTTAAGGCAGATTTATTTAGACAGGGCTCGAAATTGCGACCATTTTGGTCGCATATGCGCCCGAAATTTTATCTATGCGACCATAAAATATTTTTGGGAGCATTTCTGCGAGTGCTTAAAATTGTTGTGTGCGACCAGTTTTTACTGCAAAATGTTTACCACATGCGCTGATTCGGGAGACATTCACGCAGAATTAATCTCTAAGCTCTTTGTTTGCACTTGAAACGTGAAACACAGCGCTCAGGAATGGTTTAAAACAGTTGTCATGTCATCTTGCTGCAGTAAACAAATCCAAGTCCGTAATGCTTGCCCCGGCTTCGCGCTCTTCTTATTGGCCCACTGCTCTAGCACTGAACGCGAATGATTGGTTAATATCAGCTGTCAATCACTCAGTCAGCGCCTTCTGGCTTCGGATGACAGCTGCTACCGCGGAAAACTAAAGCGCTAAAAATGAGATTGAAGATAACGCGGACAGATTTAGTTTTAGAAACCATCTAGTTACAAATAATGACACATCTTACTAGTGACCATGTGCTGAATGTTAATCCACCATCTACACTTTTCCAAGAGTAGAAGACTTCTGTTGGCTTCAAGTCCGCTATAAAAAGTCTGTGGGATGGAGTTTTCAGGTAACTGTTTGCCACATCTAGCACGAGAGCTTCTGTTTAATCCTTCATATAATTGCCAGATGCTCTCCGCCGTGCAAGGGGCAGCTATATGTCAAATTTAACATCACGTACACCATCACAAACGGGCTTACACTGAGTAAATTAATATCGCTAACTTACTCATGAAAAGACCGGTATGGCTATTAACATGACGTATGCATATAATAAGGTACAATATGTGTCAAAAGCATCAGTGCAATATCAGACAGCACTTGTGAGAACAGCACAGTTAACGTTATACCGTTAACAGATTCATTCAAGCAGTGTGTGCAGGGCCGGTGAGCGCTCCGTGCTTTGGTCATTCAGTTATGTTATAAAAATCTATTTTCTTGTGATCACGGGATTTCGTTAAGACATATTTTCCTCACGCACGCATATTTATATTATTATTTTTTTGCTTGTTAGTTTGATTAGTGTTGATTTCAAATACAATAAATCTGTTTGCATAAAACTTGTAGTAACGGTGCTCATAATTGGTGGGTGCGACTAAATTTTGGCTGATGCGCCTAACTTTTTAAAGTTAGGAGCACCGGTGCTACCAAGCAAAAAGGTTAATTTCGAGCCCTGCTAGACATTTTCAAACTACAGATTTTATTTTTTTTGCAAAAAATACTAAATGATAACTTGAAACTGAAGCCTCGTCTTTTGAATCTTCCATGCAAAATTTGGTGGAAAAAAAAGAAAAAGAATCGTAATATAAAACTCCGCACAGTCTTCCCACAACAAATCTATGTATTGAAAGTTTGCCTGCTCATTCATGAGCCTAAATGTGAATTACGCACCAAATTTAAAGAAGAAATAAACAGATTAACTCACTTTAAAAAAAAAAAAACGGGAATGGTTTAAAAAATAGGAAACAGTTTGTGAAAATTGGCAACCATAAATCATCATATCTAAATGAAAAGTGTGGCATACCACAAGGATCAGCCTTAGGTCCAATATTGTTTATAATTTACATTAATGATATGTGTAGGATATCAGAGTTCATTCATTCATTCATTCATTTTCTTGTCAGCTTAGTCACTTTATTAATCCGGGGTCACCTCAGCGGAATGAACCGCCAACTTATCCAGCAAGTTTTTACGCAGCGGATGCCCTTCCAGCCGCAACCCATCTCTGGGAAACATCCACACACACACATTTACACACACACTCATACACTACAGACAATTTAGCTTACCCAATTCACCTATACCGCATGTCTTTGGACTGTGGGGGAAACCGGAGCACCCAGAGGAAACCCACGCGAACGCAGGGAGAACATGCAAACTCCACACAGAAAGGCCAACTGAGCCAAGGATCAAACCAGTGACCTTCTTGCTGTGAAGCAACAGCACTACCTACTGCACCGCTGCTTCGCCAGTGATTGACATATAGATGAATGAATAAAGTAAGAGAGTGATAGACACTAATACTAACTTTTTAATTTATACTTCATCCTTAAGAAGTATATATCGGATGCAGATTTAATTGCCTTGTACAACAATATATAAAGGCTCAAAACAGACTTAAAAGCCAAAGGTTGACATGCTCGTCTTTGGAATCTTGCCTGAAAAAAATTAGCGGAAAACTCCCATTAAAAAACTTTGCTTAGCCTTTCCAAAATACATCTGTGTGCTGAAAATGTGCACGCTCAATAGCCGCATTTCCACTATCGGGCCAGTGCGAGCCAGGGCTTTAATCGGGCCGGGCCAATAGTCCGGGAGGTTGAGAAATGAGGCCGAAATCATGTCGCATTTCCACTGTCAGGCTAGTAGCTCACAGTGCGTCACGCAAACACCGCCCACAGAACGTCCCCGAATCAAACGTCACACAACCCGCCCACTTCATTTTTTTTTTTTTTTTTTTTTATTAGAATATGCAAAAATCATACAAATACAAGAAAAAAAAATCAAATAACAAATACAAAGCAACGAAACAAAAACAAAACAAAAACAACAACAATATAGTCATGTACTGGTATGTGCTTGAGTGTGTGCGTGTGTATGCATGTAAAGGTAACTTGGTGGACAGGTCAGAGTACATACATAAGGGACAATAACAGTCAATAAATCAAGCAAGTGTCACAGATATAGATAAAACATATAGAAAGAAACCAGTCAGAGGTAGGGAGTAACAACAATGCTTATTAATGTATGATAGTAAAAATGAGAGTAAAAAAAGAAAGAAAGGACAACAGTAATGAATGACAACAATAATAATAAATCACAAGTGCTACACCTACTACTACAGGAAGTTACTTATATTAGTAAAAGTTACTTCCTGCTTTATATTAGTAAAAGTTACTTCCTGCTTTGCTACTGTTCGGACGTCTTTGCCCACTGCTCCGCTCTTCGCACTCTTGCTTTTATATCTTATACCCTAATTTTAACTTGAGCCTATCAGCACAGTGCTCAAACAACACGGCTTGAAGATCAGCATCGATTCTACAAACTTTCTGGAATATAGCTTTACTAACAAGAAAGGAATTACCGTCTAAACAATCCTCCCGCTACCAGCTATCAGCTGCTTACATTCCGGAGACGGGAAGACACGGCTGTGAAAATGCCTCTGGATCGGATTAATTCAGATTCTCACTGCTGTACAAACTGCCACAAACTTCTACAAAAGATTGCAGTTCTTGAAACGAAGTTGCTTGCGATCCGACCAGAACTTCAGCTTCATTGTGGATTCTCTCAGCACACAGCCGGTGAGTCCCATAAATCTGTTCCTGCTACTGTTTTGAGCACAGAAAAACAGAAAAGAACTGTTGAAAATGAGCATTGGCATAAACAAGGTGCGAGACCAAAGGGTACTCGTGGGGTCAGATCATACGCTGCCGCATTAGCGTCTTCTACCCCAAATACAGCTCGGACTCAAATACAGCTTCAGAACAGATATGAAGTTTTGAGTAATATGGGTGAAGAATCCCCAAATGTAGTCAGACAGAGATCGCATGATTCAGCAACTAATTCTGCATGGAACAGAGGCTCAAGGCCGACTACACAGCGGCATTCTGCTCCGATCACACCTGAGATAAGAACACTAGTCGTAGGAGATTCAATAATCAAGAATTTCAGGAGCAGATCTACAATGACATACTGCTTTCCTCATGCAACAATTTCTGATGTAAACAAAGAGCTTGAGGAAATTCTGAAAAAGCACAAGACGGCAAAACGGATTATCATCCATGTGGGGAAGAATGATATTCGGAAAGAACAGTCAGAACTGCTCAAGAAAGATTTCTGTGAGCTCTTGGAAACAGCTGAAAGATTGAAGGTTCAGCCGTTCATAAGTGGACCACTCCCTGCAAGAGGGACAAATATGTTTTCACGGCTTCTTGGTCTAAATGTATGGCTACAGAAAACATGTAACAAGAAAGGACTGAATTTCATCGACAACTTCAATCTCTTCTGGAACCAAAGACAGCTGTTTACATCAGACGGCCTTCATCCAAACAAACTTGGTGCAAAGGTGCTAAAGGACAATATTTTTTTCTCCCTCAATCATCCATCAGCTGTGTGTGCCACTGAACTGAACTGCAAACACACACCTAGCAAATGTCCGGATGACCACAGGACTTCAAATCAGCTCCTGAGTGGACTTGTGGCTGACGAATCACCCAAGGACAGTGATAATGCCACGCAGCCAAAACACCCAATGTTGATAGAGACACTATCAGTTGCCCTCTGCTCAACACAGGCAGACTGTGACGCATCAGAACAGCATCAAGTCTCGTCACTCAAAAATGATCCTCAGGAAAACATATTTCTGCAGACAGAATCTCCAGATGCACAGCCTCTGTCACCGGACACGTTCTCATTGTCACAATGTTCACCACTCTTGGGTTTTTCAAAAAAGATGGAGGAACTGGTGTGTGCTGGAACTAAACTTTCACACTCCATTGCCGCAAGCCCCCAGTTACCAACCAAAAAGCGGCCTGCTCCACAACCACCTATGAGCCCACCTGGAAGAGCCCTCCGATCACACCGCCAGGGCCCAAACAACAACGCCCCATCTTCAGCTGGTGAACACAAGAGCTGTCACTGATGTGTGTCGGGGGCCTGCTTAGATAACAGTGTCTTTATCAAATGTTTTCAGAACAAGCAGGAACCCAGTGTGTCTGTAGCTTTCTCTAAGCAGATATGTGTTGTGTTAAGTGACAGAAAACCAAAGACTTCATCAGGCCGTAAAGCAAATCATTCAAATCTGGTGTCTATTAAATGTAGATCTGAGACTACTATAGAAAAAACAGCTAAAACTGTTAAGTTAGCGCTTTTAAACATCAGATCACTCAATAATAAGTCACTTTTAGTCAATGATTTTATCAACACAAATTGCCTTGATTTTATGCTTTTAACTGAAACTTGGCTAGATGACAGTTGTAGCGCAGCAGTTCTGAATGAAGCAGCTCCTTTAAACTTTGACTTTTTGAGTGTTTGCAGAGTTAATAGGAGAGGTGGAGGCATAGCTGCCCTGTTTAAAGATGTCTATGAATGTAAACAAATGTCATTTGGTGACTATTTTTCTTTTGAATATCTGAGTATAGCACTAAAAGGGTCTCCACGCATCTTACTGATCATTATCTACAGACCTCCAAAATATTCTCCAGCTTTTATTGAGGATTTTACAGAGCTGTTATCAATAGTAACATCTGAATTTGATTATTTTAGTATTGCTGGGGATTTTAATATTCACATTGATAATCCAGAAATCAATGCTGTAAAAGAACTGATGACTGTTTTTAACACTTTTGATCTGACTCAGCATGTTCAAGGACCCACACACAATCGTGGACACACTCTTGATCTACTTATAACTAAGGGTTTACACATTTCATCAACTGTTGTTAAGGATGTGGCACTATCTGATCATTTCTGTATCTTTTTTGATATATTGATCACTCCAGCTATTAAAGACAGATCTGTCTCTGTCAGAAAGAGATGCATAAATGAGAACACCAGTGAGCAGTTTATGAAAGCCATATCGCTGGCACCAAGTATATCTGCAGATTCTGTTGATTCTCTCCTTGATTTGTTCAATTCTAAAATTGAGAAAGTCATAAATGACATCGCTCCTGTTAAAGTCAAGAAGATGACTGGCAGGCAAAAGGGATCTTGGACAAGGTCACCGAAAGTACAAATGATGAAAAGACAGTGCAGAAAAGCTGAGCGTATGTGGAGAAAGACGAAACTAGTAGTCCATTATAACATCTATAAAGACAGTCTTCATGCCTTTAATATGGAACTAAACACTGCTAGACAGACTTTCTTTTCAAGCCTTATAAACAGCAACTTAAATAATGCTCGTACACTCTTTGCAACGATAGAGAGACTCACAAACCCCCCCAGTCAGATTCCAAGTGAGCTCCTCTCTGAAAGCAAATGTAATGAGTTTGCTCATTTCTTCACTGATAAGATTAATAATATCAGAAAGGCAATCAGCTCATCCAATCAGCCAAGTTGTGTCGATATCAAACAAGCTCAACCACAACTTAAGAAATCAGACATTATGTCTGATTTCATGGCAATTAACGGTAAAATCTTAGAAGAGACTGTGCAAGTTATGAAAACATCAACCTGCAGTCTTGACACGCTTCCCACATCATTCTTCAAAACGGTGTTTACCTGTTTAGAAATGGATCTTCTTAAAGTGGTAAATGCTTCACTTCTCTCAGGGATTTTTCCAACCTCACTTAAAACTGCAGTTGTTAAACCCCTCTTGAAGAAGAGCAACCTGGATAACACCCTATTGAGCAATTACAGGCCAATCTCAAATCTCCCTTTCATTGGCAAAATCATTGAAAAAGTTGTTTTTAACCAGGTTAACAAGTTCTTAAACTTCAGGGGGTGTTTAGACAATTTTCAATCGGGGTTCAGAGCACATCACAGTACAGAGAGCGCTCTTATAAAGATAATCAATGATATACGCCTAAATACAGATTCAGGTAAAATAACAGTGCTGGTATTGTTGGATCTCAGTGCTGCATTTGACACTGTCGATCACAGCATACTTCTGGATAGGCTGGAAAACTGGGTTGGGCTGTCTGGGACAGTCCTCAAATGGTTCAGATCTTACCTTGAAGGGAGAGGTTACCATGTCAGTATAGGTGACCATAGGTCGAGGTGGACACCCATGACGTGTGGAGTCCCACAAGGCTCGATTCTGGCACCTCTCCTGTTCAACCTTTACATGCTCCCTCTAAGCCAAATAATGAGAAAGAACCAAATCTCCTACCACAGCTATGCTGATGACACTCAGATCTACCTAGCCTTACAGCCTAATGACTACAGCCCCATTGAGACCCTCTGCCAATGCATTGATGAAATGAGCAATTGGATGTGCCAAAACTTTCTTCAGTTAAACAAAGAGAAAACTGAAATTATTGTGTTTGGAAACAAAGATGAGGTTCTCAAGGTAAATGCGTACCTTGGCACTAAAGGTCAAACGACAAAAAATAAGGTCAAGAATCTTGGTGTGACTCTGGAGTCAGATCTGAGTTTCAACAGTCATGTCAAAGCAGTCAGTAAATCAGCATACTATCATCTCAAAAACATAGCAAGAATCAGATGCTTTGTTTCTAGTGAAGACTTAGAGAAACTTGTTCATGCTTTTATCAGCAGCAGGGTGGATTACTGTAATGGACTCCTCACTGGTCTTCCTAAAAAGACAGTCAGACAGTTACAGCTCATCCAGAATGCTGCAGCCAGAATTCTAACCAGAACCAGAAAATCAGAGCACATCACACCTGTCCTCAGGTCTTTACACTGGCTGCCAGTTACATTCAGAATAGATTTTAAAGTATTATTACTGGTCTATAAATCACTAAATGGCCTAGGACCTAAATACATTACAGATATGCTCACTGAATACAAACCTAACAGATCACTCAGATCTTTAGGATCATATAAACTAGAAGTTCCAAGAGTTCAGTCAAAGCAGGGTGAATCTGCTTTCAGCCACTATGCCCCCCGCTGCTGGAATCAGCTTCCAGAAATGATCAGATGTGCTCCAACATTAGGCACATTCAAATCAAGACTGAAAACACATCTGTTTAGCTGTGCCTTTACTGAATGAGCACTGTGCTGCGTCCGACAGATTGCACTATCATGTTTTTCTCTTCTTCTTCATTCTTTTATATCACATTTTACCTGTTTTTATGTTTTGTTTTGTTTTTATGCATTTTTATTATTCGTTTTTACTTTTATTTTACTTGTTTCTTTTATTCTTGTTTATGTAAAGCACTTTGAATTGCCATTGTGTATGAAATGTGCTATATAAATAAACTTGCCTTGCCTTGCCTTGCCTTGCCTTGCCTTATTACAACTACTACTGCTTCTACTACAGCCACAACCACGGCTACTACTACTACAATGTCGACTAATACTGATACTACTACCACTACTGATACTACTAATGCGTTTGCTACAACTAATACAACAACGTCTACTGCTACTACTACTACTACTACTACCACCACCACCACCACAATCACTTCTACTACATCTACATCAACAACATCTACTACTGATATTACTACACCAACAACGACTACTACTACTACTACTACTGTAACAACCACACCATTACTACTTCTGCTACTACTATACCAATGACATCTACTACTACATGAACTACTACTTCAATAATCTCTGTAACAATTACTCAATAACAATCGATACTATTACAATGTCTACTACTTCAACTACTACTACTACTACTACAACTACTACCGTTACAACTACAACAACTGCAACCTTACCCTGCCCACTTCAGCGGGAATCAGGCAAATAAAACATACCATAGAATCATCACGAAACGAAACCATTAAAATGAAGACAACCGAAACAAACAAATGACACGTTACTGTACAGCAGTATATTATATGTCTATACGCACTAGGCACGTGCACACATAGGGCTCAACCTGTGCAGTGCACATGCCCTTTTTAGTCTTGGATAGAAAGTGCCCTTCCAAAATGATCAAAAGTGCCCCACGCGGCTATTGATAACACTTAATGAGACAACTACACCAAATTTCAAGACAAACGTAATAGTTTAACCGGCCCTTTAAAAAGAGGAAGGTTAAATCACTCCAGCCAAATTTCTGGCGGGTGCCTTGAAGGCCGAGAGAAAGTGTTCAAGGACACAGCTGTCCTCCAGATCCTGCTTATATGGCATCGCAGGCGGGTTAAAACGCCATCATTAGCATTAGATTCTCTCTCTCCAGAAACTGACATCCGGCTGCCTGTCAGGATTTCCTCCTCCAGTGCGGATACAAACAACTGTTTACTCGACCGCAACGAAGCCCAGATGCCTTCTGTGCGTTTGCAGTGACAGGCCTTTCATTTTGCCCTTGATAGTGTTTACGTACCAAATCACATTGTGTACACAAGCATGTAACCACAGAAGAGAGACAATATGGCTCGCAGAAACACGATGAGATTCAGATGGCGAGGCTTCATTTAAACAAACAATTGATAAAACCATAGAGAGAGAAAGTGGTGCAGATGGAGAAAAAATAGATAGATAGATAGATAGATAGATAGATAGATAGATAGATAGATAGATAGATAGATAGATAGACAGATAGATAGATAACCCAGACCTCCCCTCGTTCCCTTGGATCCTTCACTAGATAGATAGATAGATAGATAGATAGATAGATAGATAGATAGATAGATAGATAGATAGATAGATAGATAGATAGATAGATAGATAGATAGATAACCCAGACCTCCCCTCGTTCCCTTGGATCCTTCACTGGATGGATGGATGGATAGATGGATAGATAGATAGATAGATAGATAGAGAGATAGATAGATAGATAGATAGATAGAAAGATAGATAGATAACCCAGACCTCCCCTCGTTCCCTTGGATCCTTCACTGGATGGATGGATGGATAGATGGATAGATAGATAGATAAAACGGACCTCTCCTCGTTCCCTTGGATCCTTCACTACGTAGATAGATAGATAGATAGATAGATAGATAGATAGATAGATAGATAGATAGATAGATAGATAGATGCTAAACATTTGTGTAATGGAAATTGAAGAGTCTTTCGTATCTTCCAGATAAAATTTGGCGAACATTTTAAAATTAAATCCCAATACGAAACTACATACAGCCATCCCAAAACTCGTCTATGAGAAATTTCAAGCAGAAATAAGCAGTTTAACCAGGAATGAATGACTACCCATGTGAAGTCATGTCTACTATGTCTATATGATGCTTAATCTAATTTTGGACTATTTTTAGATGTCTATTATTCCCAATTTTGCAATTTTCTGGAGATCGTGAATTATGTAGCCAGAAGTACGTATGGCGGCATTACGTCTTTAAAACGAGCGCTACGGGGTGGTGTGCCGCTTTTCGTTTTCGCGCAACCAGCTGACTGCTTACCTCCGTATGGATTGCTTTCCTGCCATTACCAGTTTGTCGAGTTAGCTTACCATGTACGTTGGTGGAATTGAGACGCAGAGATGAGTTTACAGCGACGGTGGGGTTCGAGTCCGGTGAAGAACGGTTCCAGAAAGCTTGTAAGTCAAACAACTAAAAGAAACAAGTAAATAACAGGGTGAGAATGTGCAAAAATCTGAAAACGTGGTAAAAATCAGGCGGCTGAGAGGGCTTTTCTTTTTCTGGATTGCTTTTTAAAACTGTCGGTTGGGTTTAGGGAAGTGGGTGGGTGAGTCAATCGGTGCTTTTGAAAACACTATTGGTTGGGTTTAGGGAAGGAGGAAGGTGGGTCAGTCAATCAGTCAGTCAGTCAGTCAGTCAGTCAAACAGTCAGTCGACAGCGGCCCCTGGTGAATTTACGTGAGAACAGCAGGCATTAATGGCACTCGTGAGAGAAAATTTTAATCTAAAAAAAAGCGTACACAGCGGCCTCTGGTAAATTAGCGAAAACAAAAACTGCAAACGTATTTCTGGGATGTATTTGGCACTCTCTAGAAATGTATATAGAGGTACATTTTCAGAATGAACTTGGGTTGCAATTTAGCCTTGTTTAGCATAGAGGTCTATGTTTAGAAGTCTTTTCACCACAAAAATTGCTGACTGAATATTGGATGCAGATTAAAAGCCTTTGGATTTACAATTCATAATTGCAAGTGACTATCTCAGAACCTGGATCGGTTTCTTCCTCCATTTCTCAAGTGTAAGTACATGTGATTTAAGTTGTTGCCTTGTTTACTCTTGCTTGCAAATGTATTTAGTCGTGATTTGTTACTTGTAACCGCGTGTACTGTATCAGGTTAACTCTCTCTATTCTCATATCGCATGTAAAGCCACGTTAAAAACGCGACACGTGCTGCTTTGTTTACAGACCCGCGTGGAGGAGGGTAATGTGTGCGTGTGTGCGGTGTCTTCCTCCTCAGAGGGTAATGTGTGTGTGTGTGTGTGTGTGTGTGTGTGTGAAAAGACCAGAGTGTGACAAGCTAGGAGATCTCTTCGCCAGTTCTTGGGAGTTTTTGCTCAAAAAATAGTTAGTCGTCTGTATTTTTAAGTCCATCGTCTGTATTTACATTCACCCACTGGCAGCCAAAACCCACGCCTTACACTATGAAGCGTGTATGCACTGTGACTACTTTTATATTGTTGATTAGCTGCTGGGCATTTCACTCTGTCTCGTGCTGAAGGCTGTCAGTATCGACCAATCGCAACAGAATGTGATCGGTCCAATCAGCGCAGATTAGCTAAGGAGGGGTTTGGGAACAAATGAATCACTGGACGATTCATATGGGAGTCGCTGGGATAATTAGGTAAAAATAAATGCAGATTACAAGATAATGAAAGTGTTTTTTGACCTTGCATGCATATTAGACTGTTAGTAGAGACCCTTACAACCAAAATATGACCCTATTTCATGTATAATATGGGCTCTTTAAGGCAAATTGTTGGCGCATAGCTATTGTGAGAAATTAAAATAGACTGCATCATTGACCAACTAAAAGCTGCTCTAAATTCCAGCGCAAAAGCAAGTTAGCTATGCGCCTATGCAGGTACTATTGATTACACATTGCCTAGTACACACAGGATGTACTGCAATACACAAATAATTGGAAAATAAGCTGGACATAGGAACTGAATTTAGAAATAGTTTTAAAACTAAATCTTTGCACTTAAACTTAATTAAAAACAGAGTAAAAGAGTAAAACAGAGCAAAAGTAAAGAGAAAGTAAAGAGGCTGAATGGAGGAGGCTCATTCTTTATCCTCGCGCTGCCGATGCTCTGTTTAACCGTTTTCTCAATAGTGAAGCGTTCAGTTCTTCTACTAACAAAGTGGCTATGTAAATAGCAAATGTGCCATGGCGCGACCCAACTGACTCTTAAGGCTGATTTATACTTCTGCCTCAAACGCCGGCGTATGCTACGGCGCTGACGCATAGGCCTTCGCCGTGGCTGACGTGCACCTCTCAAAAAATGTAACTACACGTCGCAACGATGCGTAGCGCAAGCTCTGTGATTGGTCGGCTTGGTAGCGCTGACGAGTCTAGGTGGGACAGAGAGCCGCGTGAATGGTGCGAGCCTGATGGAGCGATTGTTTACAAGTGTGGAGTCCCGTGAAGGAGCTCCGGATGGAAGGTTTTTGCTTTGTGTTTACCTCATAGTTAAAGTTGTTGCACGTCCGCCGGTTCCTGCCTCAAAATGAGCGAGTTTGAGCCACTTGTAAATCCCGGAAGTGTTCAGGAAAAGCCAAACAGCAGCGAAGAAACTCGACACAGAGGAACATTTACACCTCACTGCCAACTAGCGTTTCGGAAGTGTTAATGCAGACCAACAGAGACAGCGCGCAGAAGAATAAATGCACAGCTACGCGCGTTGCATGCGCCGTGGGTTAGGCTAGTCACTTGATGCAGAAGTATAAACCAGGCTTAAAAGGGAATGGGAGATGAGATTGGTTTAATGCACGTTATACTCAAAACACACCCAGAACTCATTAAGAGAATAAGCACATCCTGTTAGACCATGCGCCAAGGCATAGAATGTAATTTTTTGTCCTTAAAATAGCAAAAGGGAATTCGGACAAGCCCTTAATGCTTTTGCACTATACGCTTTAGACTTTGTGCCTAGAACGTTAAAATAGAGCCCAATAAACAGAACCAATTAAATGTTGTTGTTTTGTTTTTTTTACACTGCATGTACTTTAGTAATTTTTTTTTTGTTTTATTCTATAAACTACTAATGATGTTTTATTTTAAATTTAAAATAAATATGTTGTCATTTAGAGCTTTTTATCTAAAATCTGTTTTGAAGAATTAAAAAAATCTTTATTTGGTGGAATAATCTTGATTTTCATCACAACAGTTGAAAATATTTGATATTCTGACCAACTCTCATTGAACGCATTTTTTAAAAATCCATTAAATGACAATATTTTATTTAAAATTTGGAAGAAATGTTTACTTTTATATAACCAAACCCATATTTTTCAAGTAAAACCATAGAAACAGTATTGTCAAGTGGTCTCTTCAGATGTTTATTTTTTCCTCCATAGCTGCAGACAGATGTCAAGCTTTACTTTGCAGTGAAGTCTGTTTTTGAGATGCATCTAGGTTAAACGGGGTGGGAAGCTAAATGGAAATCTTCCTCAAACTCTCTCATCTGCATGTGTGGACCCTTGATAATAGTCAAATCAGTACAAATCCTGACACATCTGACTCCAAATGTGAGTGTTTCCTGTGATTGTAGCTGCAGGTAACACATGCACACACACACACACACCGAAAGTTTTATTTCCACAAGCTGTGTCAGGACTGCAGATTTAGCTGTTGGGCGAACTGGAAGACTGAAGCGCTGACATTAAAGCGCTTTCCCACCATGCACCTCTGATCAATGAGTATCTGATTGAGAAAGAAAAACAACCTCGGGGCCAAGGCACAGAATACTGAACGGTACCATACATGACGCCAATGATAAACTACAAAAAGACTGCAGCTCGGGGAAAATAGCGTTCAAATATTTGGAAAAACTGCCTTCGCGATGCTCTGCAGTTCCTATAGAGTGTCTGCATTGGTTTCAATGTGTTTAAATGTGGTTGATAAGGTGCTCTAAGTGGTTGAAGAGGCTTGCGATGTGCTTGCTAGGGTTTTCTGAGCATTTAAATCCATTACTGGACAATAACTGAAGGGGGAAGAAAGGTGATTTAAGTGACTTTCAACGTGGCATGTTTGTTGTTGCCAGACGGGCTGTTCTGAGTATTTCAGATACCGCTGATCTACTGGGCTTTTCACGCGTAACCACCTGTAGGGTAGTGGTGGGCAAAGCGAGGCTCGTGAAACACTGAAACAGTCGAAGAAAATGTGTCCAAGCTTCGAAACGTTTTGAAACCACTCTACAGTGACACTTAGAGGTCATTCATTATGTGTTGCACTGAAACAGCTTCAGCAAAGAACATTTGAGCAAATTGAGGCAATAAAGCCCACTTTGTTTTGTTTTTGTTTATAATGGGTTTAAATCCAGGCTGATATAGTTGTTTTGAAATCCTTAATACATGCTTTGCTCTTGTTTCGTTTTGTTTTAACATTGGTCTGCTATCCGAATAAACAATTTGTGAATAAATATGTCTTGTTTTGGTCTTAAAACAGGGTTGTTGCTAGATCAAAAACTGTGGCTTGAAGTTATCAAGAATTATTTATATTATTCATTAAATTTCCCCATTTATTGTATTTTATTAATGTCTACCCAAATCCTAAACCCAACTATCACAGTGCTGTAAAATTATTAATTATTGTTTTACAGTGTTACAAAAATGATGCTAAATTGATGGCGTAACTGCAGCTGTGTCCTATTTAGGCTACACAAAACAGAAACATGATTAAAATACATGAAACCATGATTTCAGAGTATTTGTACAAGTCGGGATTTGAACCCAAAACAACATTTGAAGCACAGTAACAGGGTGCACACACACAGTCCACTAGTCCATATGAAACAGGGATTTTTCTTGACCTTGGCAGCTAAATGAAGATTCGCCAGGTCTCGAAACGCTTCTAAGCTGATCCATGCTTTGAATCGCTTTAGTCACGTGACTTATGTGCTTCGGATCATGCTTCGGTGCAGTGTTTCGAAACACTTGCGCTTCGGGATCTCGACACTGTGTCGAAACGTCAGTTTCATGGCAGCCATCTCTACTGTAGGGTCAAGAGCGAGTGATCTACTGCAGCGGTTCCCAACAGGGGGATCCCGGCCCACAAGGGGGCCTCAGCGAGCTCTGTGGGGTGGGGTGGGTCACATGACAATCTAAATAAAATTTGGAGTAGACAACTAGGAGAACGATCATGTTGCCTTATTTCTTTTTATCCATAGGGTGACCAAAAATTGACAAATAATTAGGGATGTAACGGTATTGTAAATACCGTCATACCGCAATATAAATTTTTTTCGATATTACCGAAGTCGCATGACTCGGTAAAACTATAGGTCTTCTGAGAAAATTTGCTCAGGCGAATGAAGCGAACGGGAGGTACCGGAAACTACAATTCCCATCAGCCCATGCTTGACCATCATCCCTTACGGTCTGTTGTCGCTACAGATCCAGTAATGCGGAAATGGAGTGTGCTGCTAGAAGCAGGGATGAAAAAGAGCTGGAAAACTCTAAAGCGGGTGTTGTCGCCGCGCGCGTACCGAATAGCGGTGTTGTCGCGCGAGTTCTTATCAGCTGTGTTGTCGCGCGCGTACTGAATAGCGGTGTTGTCAGCACACTGTTCAGATTGATGCAGACATGAGATCTCTATCTCACTCATGGTTTGTCCTCTCAAGTGGGGGAAAGACAATGCACAACGTTACCCACTGCTGTCAACCTGGGCCAAGTCATATCTCTCTTGTCCCAGAAACCTCAGTCCCAAATGAGAGGGGTTTTTTCTATTGCAGGGGACATTGTAAATACCCAGAGATACCAGCTTTTACCAGATTATATTTATATGATAATTTTCCTTTAAACCCATCTCTATCTAAGTGAGTGAGTGATTAAATGTTGAATGTGATGAATTTTCAACAATACCAAATTGAAACTTTAATTTTTTTACATGGTTTAATATTTTTTTGTTATTAAAATTGAAGTTCCTGTTTCAAAGCTTACAGATAGATGGCTAATTTGTATGTCATTGACACTTTTGGCACTTTTTTGGAGTATTTTCATAAGTTTTGTTTTCTCCTGTAAATGATTCAATAAATACCGTACCGTGACATTCATACCGAGGTATTACCGTACCGTGAAATTCTGATACCGTTACATCCCAACAAATAATTCATCCACACACACACACACAAAAAGAGTCTCTCTGATTCGCCTTCAGCGGCTATATTGGACACAGGTGAGGAACTCCAAACATTTTGGGTCGCAGTGCTAGCAATACTGAAAACAGGAAAGAGCAAGACAGTTTTTAATAATACAGCAAGCTTTACCCAATACAGGGCTCAAAATTGCGCCCGAAATTTAATCTATGAGACATCATAATATATTTGAGTGCATTTGCGCGACTGCATGTAATGTTTGTAGCATGACCGGTTCAGATTTTTTTTTCTTAAAGTGAGCTGAATCGGTCTTCCTTGCTGCTACACTGGTTTACACTAGCTCTTAATCACTCAAGGATGTCCGCTGTCAGATGACGGGGAGCTTTTGTGACAGCAGGAAATCCAAACGGCTGAAGTTTGAGACTCAAGGAAAAGTACACGTTTGCAAACCCACCTAAATTTACAAATAACGACGACGATAAATGCGATCATGTGGCGAATGTTGATCTGCCAGCCGAGATCTACCGAGTGTTTGCGGAGAGAGTGCGGAAAGACTCGGACTGGATCAGACGTTTAATGGCCTGCATTGCATTCTCTGCGTGTTCTGCGCAAATGGCCGCTGTATACATGATCGCCAAAGAGATTCGTCTTTACTAAGTTTAAACTAAAACTGCATGACAAAGAACATTTTGAACGAATCATCAATATGACTCGGGAACTACAGTACGAGTCCTCTCAGGGAGTGATTCGTTCATCGGGGCGTGCACACATTTGTGTAGGTGGTATCGTTCATTTTAAGTCTTTTGAGTCGTTCATCGCGGAAAGGCAGAAGCCAATCATATGCGTTTAGAGCCGGAAAAATAGTTTAACTGCTCATCTCGAGTCCTCTATCGGGTCTGAGTCATGTTTAGAGCCGGAAAAATAATTGATCACTTAAACTCTCGAGTCCTCGGGTTTGAGTCATTCTGTCACGTGATGAACGAACGACTCAAGAACCAGAAGACTTGAAAGGTAAACTAATTGACATGGCTCCTATCGGCTCAGACTGTGCACATTGGTTAAGATTACATGTGACTGTCAGTGTTACGTGAACGAACCACTGACATTTGAAGACATAAAGAGGTGAGCTGAGCAAAGAGACAACAATACCTTCATAGACAAAAGAGCAGGTAAACATTGAATTAGTATCCCTGCTGAAAAATCCAGCTTAAACCAGCCTAGGCTGGTTGGCAGGTTTTAGCTGGTCTTAGAGGGGTTTTGGCCATTTCCAGGCTGGTTTCCAGCCATTTCCAGCCTGGTCTTAGCTGGTCAGGCTGGAAAATGACCAGCCAAATCCAGCTAAAACCAGCTTGACCAGCCTGGTTTAAGCTGGACATAGCTGGTTCCGGCTGGACTCCCAGCTTGGCTAGGCTGGTCAAGCTGGTTTTAGCTGGTCATCTCCCAGCATGACCAGCAAAGACCAGGCTGGAAATGGCTGGAAACCAGGCTGGAAGTGGCCAAAACCCCTCTAAAACCAGCCTGGTCAACCAGCTAAAACCAGCCAACCAGCCTAGGCTGGTTTAAGCTGGATTTTTCAGCAGGGATTTTCTCCTTCTTATTGTATTCTATTTATGACGGTGAGAAGAAATCCGGAAGTATTGTTGGGAGTTGCATAGGAACGTTGTGTACCTGGCTGTATATCTTATCAGTGAAGATAAAGTGACACAAATGTATTATTCCACCACCTTCCGAGTGACCTGAAGGTCCGTTCTGAATGAATGGTGAAAAAAAAAGGGATAGAGCTCATTTTCAGCTAAGTGAAGGGAAATGGCACTAGATAGCTTACGTTTTCTTTCCCAAACACTCGTTTTAGATGCCATTTATCAAACTCGAGTTAATGAACTGATTCTTTCACTACATTAGATTCGTCACAATACTGAATTAAAAGAAAAATCGCCGATTTCTCTATAAAATTTAAGGCACTGTTAATGGCTTTCTTAAAACAGCGCTGATTTGCCATTGTGTTCACGTGCTCAACAGAAATGCTTGTGATTGGCCGAGAAGGTCATCGGTTCACCCACCACTGTTTACCGAGCACAAACACAGACGAGCAGAGCGATCTGCTTGACTCGACTGATCTTCCCGGCTGCTTCACGCTCCAGTCTGCGTGTATCTGTGTTTGCACTCAGTTTACTGCTTTTCACCCAGTGCAAACACAGATACACAGAGACTGGATTGCGAAGCAGCCGTGAAGATCAGTCAAGTCATCCGCGCTCAGCGGCACTTCAATATTAGCCGTTTTTAAAACTTCAGTACCGGGACAACAGTATTACAGACAACACGAGGGTGTGCTACAGAGGACTGCAGTGTTTTATCACTCACCGGGTTACATAGGCTGAAGCAGGAAAGCATCCTCACAGTGTTTAACTGCCATGAACTGAAGCCTAGGAGGACACTTGTGCATATTACTCTTACAGAGATTGTGATGTTGTTTGAGGCCTAAATTGCTTTTAATTGTTTAAATTAAACTTACTGAATGATCTTAAAGTGATGTTTACACCATTTTTGCATTTTAAAATCTCGGCAACAGCTGGAGGTTTGTAGTACACAGCATGTTACTGCAATGTTTACAGTGCTGACCCTATACTTCCGGGTTTCTTCCCACCGCAGCCTCACTTTGGTGAAATAAGCGTATGGCTAAAAAAACAAGCCTATGAAATGACCAAAACCCCTTTAAAACCAGGCTGGTTTAAGCTGTTTTTTCAGCAGGGTACTGTTGCTACAATGTCTTGAGTGGTTAACTTGAATTCAACTAACTCGTTGACACAATCTACACCACAGGAGTCAAACTCAGTTCCAAAAGGGCCGCAGCTCTGCACAGTTTAGTTCCAACCCTAATTAAACACACCTGATCAAACTAATTAAGTCCTTCAGGCTTGTTTGAAACCTACAGGTAAGTGTGTTGGAGCAGGGTTGAAATTAAACTGTGCAGGGCTTCGGCCTTCCAGGAATTCAGTTTGACACCCCTGAGCTACACTGTAAAATGCTCGATAAAAAATAACATGTGCGCTTTTTACAGTGCAGATTGTGTCATTGAGTTTAATTTGTTAGTAAGTTGTTGTGTGTTGTTTAATGCACTGCTACTGGATGCTGTTTTTAGGCTGTTCTGCTTGATTTGATGTCTTGCTATCCTGTTTCTAGGTTGTTTTTTACCAGTCGAGTTTTTCTGCCTCAATAGCAGAAATTGTGCAGAACAAACTACACAGAGTAAATGTCGTACATGTACATAATATTGTATTTGAGTTATGAACCCAATGCATAATACTGGCTATCCGCTAACAGCGATACGGCGGGTCACGCTATAATTCAATCTACAACCCACAGAAGAATAAAAGGACTTTCTACAACTCATGAAGGCCCTTGATGGCTTGAATCATTGTTGCTGGTTTGCGTCGAAGGGCCTTCGGGGGCTTTTTTGTTTCGTTTGTCATTCCACCCTCGCATACAATCCCATCAACAAATTTCCTCTGAAACTGTTTGAATCTGAAATTAAAAGCGCTTTTTGATCTGCTCAAAAAAAAAGAGAGAGAAAAAAAAAACAAAACTGTCGAACAGCGAGCCCTGTTAATGTATTCATATATCCCGTGCGAGTTCATTATTTCCTCGTTCCTCTCTTTGGTTAGCAGCGACCCAAGGTCACCAAGGAACAGAGGGGGGGTTAAAAGAGGCAAAATCTAATTTGCGCTTCAGCAACTCG
This sequence comes from Danio rerio, assembly GCF_052040795.2. Lineage (NCBI taxonomy): Eukaryota > Metazoa > Chordata > Actinopteri > Cypriniformes > Danionidae > Danio > Danio rerio. The sequence continues at coordinate 4,233,478 of NC_141042.1, forward strand.
AGAGATTTGAGGAAAAAAAAAAAACACACACACAGTGCTGAAAACAAGCCAACCAATTCCCAAAGCTCACATTCAGAGGTGTTGGATCCAGCATTTAGTTGTCACTATTAACACCAGATGTGACAAGAAACACTGGCTCCCCCATTTTTAAAACAAAAACAGACGATAAAACGGAGGACTGAGCGATAATTGCTTTGAATTTCCAAACCCAGATCCTTCACTTTAGAGTTGGGCAGGTTACTTACGAAATGTAACACATGGGCTGCGTCCGAAACCGCCTACTGCTCAGTAGGTACTGCATTTGAATTTAAACGTGCTACTCGGTTGTTAGAAAAGTGTGTTCTATACAGTATGAATGTGAAAAGTATGAATGGAATTCGGAAGTGCTACATCCGCCATTTTGTCATGGTCACATGACCTATCTGCGTCCGTTTGCATCGCTTCACTCCCATTCATTAATTCTCGCGTGGGGCATCATGGGATAGCGCGTCGTGCATGGGATGCGCACTTCAGAATCTCACCGGAAATAGTAAGTCATCAGTCGTTGTCTGTAGCCACTAAATCAAAAAGTTACGAAATGCCATGAAATTGCGTTGCATTCTCAGCTCACATCATTCAAAAGAAAAGGTCCACATTGTCCCCCGATAATGTCAACAGACTGGACTGTCTTAGCAACTGGCTGAATGTAAAGGAGGACTGGAAATGACGTGTATCAGTAATGATCGGTAATGATGAGAAGTATTTTTATGTATGATATATTTATATTTTTAGTATGTAGAATAAAATACATGACATTTCTGTCATTTTATTGACAACTCTCACTTCCAACATAGCTCAAAGTGCTGTAGTGGAAATGACATTCGAACCAATGTATTATCTTGGTAAAGCGTTACTCCCAACTTCTTCCAAAACATTGTTTTTGTCCAATTTTTGGCTCAATCCTTTGTAAAGAGGGCATTCCCAGAGTGGATTGCAACTCTGAAATATTAGCATTCGGCAACATCGCTGTCATCTAACATGAGCGGCGCACTCGAAGGACGGAGGAGAGGCTCATTATGAGGCGGGGATTGGGAACATCACTCAAACGCTGTTCTGAACGGCAACCAATCAGACGCCACTCCAATCAAGACAGCTCGTTAAGCTGATATTGTGTGAGATTCATTAGGATTGGACTTGAGATGGGGGATGCTAATGAGAGAAGCGCTAAACAGTAACTCATGGGTTTGTAGCATCATTTGAACAATCACCAATCTTACAAATCTGAAGAGTTCCTTCAATGGCAAACAATCAAACGTGCATTCTCGTTAAACGGCTTGATAGGCCGACACAAAAACATGTGTTTTTCAATCCCTGCTCAAAAACAACAACAGAAATCCTCACAGAAGAGTCTCTAAGAGCTTTCAAAAAATAAAAGCATATATTTTATGGTTTTTAATGGGACATTTTTAACATGCCAAGTTATGCTGCGGGCACATTAGAGTTTGAGCATGCAAAATTCTGTAGTATGGCAAAAAAGTGGCGGGACTTTTATTAAACCTTTAAAAAAGCAAGCGATCAGTGGTTGACTGGTTTTAGGTGGTCGACCAGGCTGGTTTTAGAGGGGTTTTGGCCATTTCCAGGCTGGTTTCCAGCCACAAGTAGGCGCGGCCAATTGTCGCCATTTTGTTCCCACGTCATCGCACCCACGGCAGGAAACCAAACAAGGGCAAAAAGGTAGAGAGTGAGCGGAGCTACAGTCGCATGCTGGCATTTTGCTTGGACCTGGCCTAGACACACTTTACTTTGGGAGAAATGCTTAATACTTTATCACCTGCGACTCGTTTGTGTTCTGACCACTTGTGCTTGGCTGTACACTATATCAAAAAAGTGTTTATTCTTTTAAAAACACTGCTGTAATACATTGGTAATACATTGAACCACTTAGTTTTTATGATGTTTTCCTACAGGAGGAAAACGCGAATGACTTCCAAACACTTAAAATATAGTCTGTGTTATGCCTAGTTCAGACTGCGTGATTTTAGCCGCGATTGAGAAATCGCCGACAAATGCCTGAAATCACAGGCAAATCGCTGCTCGTGCACGTGAGTGACAATCACACAGTATGAACTTTAAAGACGTCATCTGAGAGAATCGCCGACAAGTCGCCGATACCTGTGAGATATTTGGCGTGCTAAATATCTGGAGCTGTCGGCAATTCAAATCATGCTGTGTGAATTGAGTTTTGACTGAAAATAACATCAGCGATCGCCTACAGCCAATGAGAGAGCAGCTTTCACTTGTGTGTGCGTGTGTGTATACCTGCTGCAGGCCAGCGGGAGGCTGGGGGAGAAGTTAAAAGCGCTCTTTTTTGGTTTATTTGGACCCACGAAATGGAGGAAAACTAGTGGAGGCTTGACAGGACTCAGGAGCAACCGTGTCTGTTTGACGTTTCATACAGAAAAAAATTAGTTTATCATCAACGTTGAGGAGAAATGGCTAATTCCCTTTAAACCCAGGTGAGCAAACATGTACATGTTCTACCCCATTAAAAGCTTCTTTCTCATTATGTAGTTAATAACTAAAGATATACTATGCTGGTTTGGTTGTGAGACGTAGTTTGGACGAAGTTGTCGGTGATTCTTCCAATAGTAAAGTCATGCAATGTGAAAGTCCCTGTCGCCGATCCATCTTGCAGTGTAAACAAAGCAGCGATGAAACGCTAGCCTAGATAGTCAAGCAGTGTGAAAACATCTGTGACACGACTACTTTGAAAATCATGCAGTCTGAACTCGGCATTAGTAAATGCAAGACTATTGATGACATCTAGCATAACACTGTTTGACAACGCTTCAGATGACTGATCTACAGCCCACAGCTAATCAATCTGTCAGATTCTGCAGTGCATTACAGCTCTAAAGAACATTAGAAATGATCTTAAATGAAAGAAATGCATTAATAAAGATGGATTACAAGTATATAACTTTACTCACCTGGGAAACGGAGGCCACGTGAACGGTTCGTGAGCACAATTAAGTGCACACATCATCCCATATCATCTGATAATTGTAGGAAATAATCCCAAAAGGCAACTCACTGTGTAAAGCCACACAAAACAAAACTAGGATGAATATGCTGAAATCAGTGGCTAATCTGCCGGAGTCCGCTGAGGTGACGACAACCAGCGAGACCTAGCTGTCAATCAAGTGCCACGCCTTTAATTATGCAAACTTTATATAACTTAATATTAAGGAAACGGATGAGTTATTAAAAAATTCACCCCCCCTCACAGTTGTGATGAAGGATAATATTAGCTGTTTGAACCCAAATCGTTCTTTGTACCAGGCTGTAAACACCTTTTTACTGCTGTAAAGTTGGCCATTCTAACAGTGGGCTCAATTAAATTTTCCTCTAATATGGAGCCAGGACTAACGGAATTTCGATGAATTGCATTTTTAGTTACTTCCGTATTAGCCTCCCTAGGGAGAGCGGGAGGTTGCCACTTGGTCAAATATAGTCAAACCCAACTGCTGGGGTAATAATCCTGCTGAAAAATCCAGCTTAAACCAGCCTAGGCTGGTTGGCTAGTTTTAGCTGGTCGACCAGGCTGGTTTTAGAGGGGATTCGGCCACTTCCAGGCTGGTTTCCAGCCATTTCCAGCCTGGTCTTAGCTGGTTAGGCTGGGAGATGACCAGCTAAAACCAGCTTGACCAACTTAGCCAGGCTAGGAGCCCAGCCAAAACCAGCTATGTCCAGCTTAAACCAGGCTGGTCAAGCTGGTTTTAGCTGGATTTAGCTGGTCATTTTCCAGCCTGACCAGCTAAGACCAGGCTGGAAATAGCTGGAAACCAGCCTGGAAGTGGCCAAAACCCCTCTAAAACCAGCCTGGTTGACCAGCTAAAACCAGCCAACCAGCCTAGGCTGGTTTAAGCTGGATTTTTTAGCAGGGAAGTGTCATTAAAATTTGATTTATAAAACTAATCCAACATTGGGTCAAATGTAGACCAACCCAAGCTTGGCAATATGGGAACATGTTTACACTAAAATTACACTTCATAACCCAATAGTTGGGTTTGTCCATATTTGACCCAACACAACCAGCATGTTTCAGAATGTGAAGTTTACATTAGCATTTACTGACTGTCCAAAAACATCCAAACCAAAGCTGTGTTCTCATTTTATACCAAGACGCTTCCAGTGGCATCTTTTATTTACTAGCAATACAGCTGCTATTAAACACCAGTGTGTAGACAAAGATATGATAGCTCCGCTAACTCACGCTTATGTGCTAATGCTAATTTTAACGTTTGTATCCACGCACCGAATGCAAATATATACCGTCAGGGGACCGGCGTGTCTTGAATTCAATCAAGATCTGTCACTCTTGATTTTCTGACACACGAGCTCTCACTAAACCTTCAGGAAGGAAGCGCGTCTCGTGTGATGTGTGTAAAGCATATGTTTGTGTTTGTGCCTGTGCATGCATTAATGCGCGCCGAGGTTGGATGGTGCTGTAAATATAAGCGCGCGTGTGTCTGTTGACGTCTACCCTCCAGACAAAATGCCACGGCTGAAAAATGGAGGTTGAGCTGCGCCGCTAGTTGCTCGCAGCCTTATTAGCATACAGGAAAGGTGATGTAAAGTGACGCCGTCCCCGGTGGTGTAAATATTTTAATTCATAATGAGCTCGCTGGCGGATGGGGCTCTGGCCTCTCCTTGTTTGCTTTATTTATTCCGTCGGATGGCAAAAAAAAAGCTGCCGTGGTTTGCCCTGCGTCCTCATTACCACCGCAGCTTATCTGAATCTGAATTTCCGTGCACTGGAGTGTTTAACAATGCACATACATGAAAATGCTGTCATTTTTAAAAGAGAACTGTCATTTCCGACACTTTCCTGTAGTAAAAATGACATTTCAACTTCACTTTATGCATCTAAACCAACATTATTAAATAGTACTTTCACTTTTTTTTGGCATAATTTTACCAAATTTCAGGTGTATTGGAAATGACGTGGTAATGATACAAGCATAGAATAAGAAAGGTTTATTATTGTTTGTTTACATATGACTTCTATTAAATAATATTTGCATATCTTTGCAAATTTTAGGTGAACTGGAAATGACGTGGCGGTAATGATCCATTTTTTTACACTATTAAATAGTACTCTACTTTTTGCCATCATTTGTTTTTGTATTGGAAATGAGGTGTTGTGGGAGTGATACAAGGACACAATAATGAAAGTTAAATAATGTTAATAATAGTTATGACAATTAAAATAAAGTTTTAGTTAACTACTATTAAATAATACATGCTCCCTTTTCATGCAATCTTTCCAAATTTCTGGTGGACTGAAAAATAACGTGTAGCGGTAATGATAAGTATTTTTTAAATATTAAATATTTATATTTTTGATATATACTATAAAAATACGTTACAATTGTTTTTTTTTTTGACATCTCTCACTTCTAAAGTTGTTCACACCAGACGCAGAATGCGCAAATAAATCACGCTATTTGCACATAAATAGATGCCTTAACATTTAGTTTACTCTCTTCATTCGCGCATCAAATTCACTTCACAATAGACACGGATTTACATCATGGGCGGAGCTTCTGTCTGCCCAGTGACTCTAGCTTTGTTGCTAAATGGCTAACACTGATTTTATTAAGAGAGTAGCTATGCTTTGTGCATTAGGAAGGCTGAAAAACTGTAGATTCGTTTGGCGCCGTATCAGAGTCCACTAGATCATTTCAAAGGTGCAACCAAGCTCTTTGAGTGTATCAACTCCTCCAGAAACAATACCTGGATGTTGGAGGCTTTCAGCAGTGCTTTTGACTGAACCAAGTCCCGTTTGATGAGCTGTTGTTGGTGTCTGCAAGAGGATTTTCCCTCTGCACACCAACAACAGGCAATATGTCAAACACACGCCTACAAGAACAAGCTTATGATTGACTAACATGGCACGAATGTCCGCTAAAGTTCAGATAATCCAACTCTAGTGATATGTGTGGATACGCCCGTTAAGCGCAAAACGCTCAACCTGCGGCACTTTATTTGCTCGAATCGCGACATTTGCGCCACCTCATTCGCATGAATCGCTCCACAGGATGTCTATTTGCATTGATTTAACATGTAAATCACTCACTCTTAATGCTTTATCCATTTCTGCTGTGAACGCAGCGTTGCATAGCGAAAAGTGCTGCAGCGGAAATGACATTTTAAAAAAAGGTTGCGAATTATTTTTATAGCTAGCCTTTTATGCATCAATAACACACTTTTACATTACAAAAAATACATAATGATAAAAAATATTTATACCACTTTATTCACATAAGCTTACCAAATATATGGTGAATTGGAAATTATGTGTAGCGGTAATGACACAAGCAATATTAACCTTGAAAATGACAAGTACAGAATAAGGAAAGTTTGTTAATGCTCATGTTACATTTATAAATAAAATTGTGCACCCTTTTCATGCAATCTTTTCAAGTTTCAGGTGGACTGAAAATTTTTACTTACACTACTAAATAGTTTTTTTGGCATA